>NC_079206.1:24648936-24948936 GCF_026745355.1 Beta vulgaris subsp. vulgaris
TCCTTTAAGTAGTTAGATTTCTTTCCAACATGATACTAGGTTAAAAGTGGATACGAACCATCATTTTTAATGGTTAAGAAAGCTTGTGGATAAGCACTATCATTCTTAATGGTTAAGAAATCTTGTGGATAAGCACTATCATTCTTAATAGTTAAGAAAAGTCAAAGAGGATATAAGTGGTTAAGAAAGCTTTGAGAACCAATTGATAAGTTAGAAAGTCCTTGAGAGCCTTAAACATTAATATTGTGAAAATCGTATGGAGATTGTTTTATCGGGTAACGATGAACTGCCAGTTAAAGAGCCTTTCGGGGTTGAATCCGAGCTCAGAACCTAACCAAACTTGATATATGACATGCTTGGGATGTCTTAAGGTTAAAATAGTCATTTATGCCTAATAATTACGTGGCTCAATAGGGTAAATTTCTTTCATTGTAAGAACTGGCTAGCTGAAATTACAGCTCAGACCTATGCTCAAAGGAAGCTGCTTAGCAGCTACTTAAGTGTCGATCTCTCAAAACCCTTTGTATGCATGAAAGCCAACACTTAAGGCTAACACCTCAAACAAGAACCTCCCAGAAATACCAAGAAACTGACCTCACCCAGAAGAGGTTTCCCTCCCCCATGGGTACCGCCAGAATCAGTCTATAAAAGACTGTTTTTGTTTTTCGTCCTTTTCTCCTAAATCTTCTTCATCGACACCTACTTTTATTTACATATAACTCTTCTAGACATCCATAAAAAGTATTTCAAGCTTTGGTTCCAAGCTTTAGACCCTAAAATCATATAGAAAACCTTGCTGAAAGATCACATAAGTTGTTGTAAGTTCAACAGATTACACCAATTGTATTTAAGCTTAGTTTTTCATATTTATAAGCTTGTTGAAACTAATCCCTAGCACTTTACATATTCAGGGGAAGTTTTAGGAAGAGTAAACCACTTAGAATAAGAAGTTTTAAGTGCACTAAGCAACCTAAGTGAAGGTACACACTTGGTTTGGTTTCAGCCTAGAGATTTCCCTACCTATAGTTAGGTGATTGTTTCTCTCTAGTGTCAAGCATGTTTATGAAATGAATTTACTTGTGATTTGTATTTTATTATGTGTATATTGAGTATATAACATGGATATATTATGCTAAGGTTCATTAGAGATGTTTTATTTGACCTTAAGAACACTTATACACTAAGTCATTACGATTATGCTTCTAAATGAAAGGTGTTTAGTACATGGACTTGTGGAGTAATTGTGATGATTGAGGTGGATTTTTTATGTTGTTGATGTGAAGTTGTTGTGGTGGTTGTGGTGAAGTTGTTGTAACGTTGTTATTGTTGTTGTTGCTCTGCTGTAGTAGTGTTGTTGGGTTATTGTTGTTCTGTTGTTGTGGTTGAGGTTATGTTGTTGGTGAGTCATCGTCATTGTGAACTGTTGTTTCATTCTAGTTGTTGTTCGTGATATGATGCAAAGATATGTAGAATTAGTTTACATAATTTAGAATTAAGAGTTTAGAATTATGGTTATGAAGTGGGATGCTAGTTATATAGTGTAGCTAGTGTTATTGAACTTATAGTTGGTTCTGAATTGAGGGCCAAATATCTAGAATGTTAAAGGTTGATAATTTGTAAATTGGGAATTAGTTGTTGTGTTATTGTTATGGTGGTTGTGTTGCTTTGTTTATGTCGTTGTTGCAACTGTGTTGGTGTCCTGCTCTTTTTTTCGTTCCCTCTGTTGTGGTGATGGTGTTGTTGCTTTATGATTGTTGGTGTTGTTGTTGTTGTTGTAGTTGTGATGGTTATTGTAGTTATGGTGGTTGTGGTGGAATTGTTGTGGTGGATGTTATTAGGTTGTTGTTATTATTGTTCGTTGTCTGTTTGTTGTTGTGATTGTGGCAGTGCGTTGTTGTTGTTCTTGATTTAGGTGAAGGTTGTGAGTTAAGTCTAGTTAGTTTAGTTTTATAATTAGAATTTTCATTATGAATTAAGGGTTATGGAATCGGGATGCTAGTCGATGTAGCTAATGTCATTAAAGTTATTACGTTAAAAACTAGTTTCAAGTATGAAAACCCTAAATCTTCTCAACTATCAAAGTAAGGGTATTTGAAAAGAGTTTAATAAGAGTTTTGAGTATTAAGGATGAGTTCATAAGAGTTTTGAGTATTGAGGATTAAAGTATGAATCCTTAAATATCTTATATTATACATATGAAAGTGAGGCATGAACATGCACCCGAGTTAGGGTGGGTAGAGTCCCTAACTGTTGCCTCCAAGAAGGGCGAATTCCTGGCGTTATGGGACATGTCCGGTTAAGTCTTGCAAGCATAACAGTAAAAGGTGGGGTGACGACCCTCAATAGTTTGGAGACAGTTGGTACTGCGTGGTACCCCTCTCCATTCGTGTTCATGCCAAACGTTTTGATTTTGTGAAACTATAGTAACTGAATTGAATGTGATTATATGTTATTATAACTATGTGTTAGTTTTAAAAATACACCTAAACTTGTATCTCCTATTACACAGTGTGTACTCAACTTTGCTGATAGTGTTGTCATTTCTGTGGCCTGTCACTTGGTGGGTGGCAGAGTCAAACTTTGTTGCAGGATTGTGTTGGGAGCCAGAATCGAGCTTAGAGCAAAGTTATGATTCAAATTTTGTAGTATGGGATAATGTCCGATATTTATTTGTGTATAGAAGAATTTATTTAGAATTACTTACAATATGGATTTTTGTCCTGGAATTTGAGATTGAATGACTATGTAATTGAAGTCTTATATAAAGGATTTTGTTTTGTGGGCCAATAACTCACAGGTCCAGGATCGTTTAATAGGTTATGTTTCCGCTGCGAATAAATATTTAATTCGAGGCTTATTAAGCGTTGATTATGATTAGTGAATCTTAAGTATGATTAGCTAGCAGCTCGGGAATTGGGTTGTTACAGAGGTTAACAATAATTCTACTTGGCCTATTCCTTTAGCCTTTACCGTAGAATCATTCCCCATATATAAGATAGGACCATCATCCAAATCTTCAAAGACTTGAAGAAGTGCTTGTTATTGCACACATGTCTAGAGGTTCCCGAATCTATCCACCAAGAATCATCAACCTGCACAAACATAATTTCAAAATCATAGCCACAAAATTCATTTCTTCAATTATATTTCCATGTGCAATGTTACCTTGGTTTTGAACAACACTAGGTTGTTCATTCCTTGTCTTCTTCTTGTTCTTAGAAGGACAATCCCTCTTGAGATGAGGACCATTGCATATCCAACAAGTGAGGGTCTTCCTCTTCTTGTTTGCAACATTGGTTTTTTAATTGTTGTTATTGTTGTTATTATTGTATTTCTTGGTCTTATTAGACCCACCAACCTCTACCATATTCACGGTAGACTTAGGAATACTAGAAGTAGTATCCTTAACCCCATCTTGAGCCCGGATCCCCTCTTCAATACGAAGATGAGTTCCTAATTGCTCCATGGACATATCTTCTTTCCTATGTTTCAAGGAATGTTTAGTATCTTTCCAAGAGTTAGGTAATCTATCGATGATTGAGGCAACCGCAATTGCCTCATCCATCACCATACCATGTGATCTTATTTGGTTCAAAATGTGATGAACTTCATGGAATTGCTCTACAATAGGCCGATCATTAGTCATTTTAAATGAATTAAAATTACTAACAAGAAATTTCTTACTTGAAGCATCTTCTGAAATGTACTTGGCCTCAAGAGCATCCCAAAGTTCCTTTGCAATCTCCACGTTTTAGTAGATAGAGATCGAACAAAGGATCGGTAAGAGAGTTGAGAATGTGACCCGGCAAATGTAGTCATCATTCTCCCACTTTATCCTCTTCCTTGTAGTCTCAAGAGACTCTTCCTCTCCATCTTCCGAGAGTGGTGGCATGGTGTTGATAGAACATACACCACATTCAAGGTAGTCAACAAGAAGTGCATCTTCTTTTGCCTTCTACGATATCTCACCCCCTCGAACTTATCCAATTTTCGGAAGTTCATAGTCATGTCCCTGAGTGATTGAGCCATATCTGAAAAGAAAGAGAAATTAAACTAATAGATTGTTAGGTGTGATCAACGAGAGAACCGGATATACCACTACAAGGCACGGAAACTACGGTTTCCTATTAGTTTAATTTCGCCCCTCTAGGATCACCGGGTTACCACGAAATAACTAATGAGATACAATGGAGAGAAAACAATTAACTTAGATGATCTTCTAAGTGAATCAACAAGAACTTGTGTTTAGAGTTTGTGAAGTACACTCAAGAGAAATTAGCAAAGTTTCTCTCAAGCAAAGCAAGAAGTTTAGAGTGTTGAAAAACTGATTTTTTTTTTCTCGTCACCCCCTCCTCATAGGAATCACAAAGGTTATATAGAAATATATCCTTCATAGATTAGAGTTGTTACTTTCATAACCTCCCCCCCCCCCCTTTTAATCCACTGATTTAAGGATCCTAATAGTCATTAAACGGATAACGTACTCATCACAACGGTTGAAAACCGTGAAAGCATCTTTTCACGTTCCAATACAGAAGACACGTTACGACTCGCGAAACAGCTCGTGAGTCGCGACGGCCCCCAGGTTGCGACCCGCGACGGGTGTCGCAACCCGCGACCAGTATTTTTTTTTTCTTGGTTTTCAACGTGCCTTTGCAATTTTGTGTAGTCTAATCTTTTGCATACTAGACCTCCTCCTCTTCTAGTATATGACCATATGAGCATAAAACCCATTACCCTATAAATGTTCCAACAGTCTTATGTAATGTTATTAGGACTTAAGGATGCTTAAACTTGTTTTGAATTTAGAGACTTGCATGTCTCATAGTTGTTAATATTGTAGCTTTCTTATGGATTAGATATTTCCTTACTTTGATGGAACTTATGACATGTTGAGTTGTTTTGAGGTTATTAAATCTTAAGTTTTGAGTTTACCTTTATTTATTGATTTAGAGTAGCGTTTTCGTTTTGACGTTATTTCGCTAACGTCTTTTATTCAATTTTAATTCGTTATTGTGTAAGTAGCTTAGTTGTATAAGGACGGGTTGTTACACCATGATTAAGAGATTGATCACATGTTTCATACCTTTGCTTAAAAAGGTGGCCCACGTGTGAGACACACTCTAGTTATCAAGTCAGGAACAACAAAACAATGCCATGGTTGGGTAGCTAGGTTTGCTTATGACTAAGATCCAACACATCACTCAAGAAGCTTTCGGAAGGTCAAAGAGCAAACCCTCCGGGGGTGGCCTCACGCATATAATATGCGCTAATGAGGCAAGGAACATTGTCTTTATGATGGCTTAAATAATAGCCATGCATATGGAAAACAATATGTTATTCTGAGGCATAAAAAGAGAATGAATCATATCTTTCAAGTTTCACCCAACCATTTAAAAAATTGATTTTTTAAAATCCTCCCCAGTGGAGACGCCAAATTGTAGGTATTTTTTTATCGCCTACGCGGGATGAGCGCGTATTTGACTACCTTATTGTGAAGGTTTTGATTGAAAATTGTTGTGTATTGGAAGAAGTCGCCAACAAGTCATTAAACAAAAACTCATAAACCTAATTGGATATTGAGAAATCAAAGGGAAAACTTAGGGACTTGTAGATTTTCCTGTTATGACTCTATTACTGGTAAATAAACCATAGATTGAGTTTGGGGGTGAGGGTAGAACACGGTCAGGAACTACATTCGCTTATTGATGGCCTCTACTTAATATCGATTGATTTCGAGTTTTATGCAAAAAGATAAACAGAGAATATTTTGAAACACCCTAAAATGTTAGTCTAAGTTGGTTGATTAAACATATCCAAAAAAAACTATTTTTTAGTGATACGTTATTAAGCAATCAAAATTATAGGCTTACTAATGGGTGGTTTAAATTGTCTAATTAATATTACAACAATTTTTTTGAAGGAAAAATAATATTATAACCATTTCTTAGATCTTGATTAGCAATAATAACATGTTGTGATGAAAACATGAGCAGGACAACCATGAAAATACATCTTTCGTTTCAAAAAGCTTGCTACACTTGTTTTTTAACGGTTCTCAATGCAAATATTCTTAATGTTGAATTAGTAGAGTTAGGAGTATGTTATTATGGGGGAGGGGACCACTTACACTTTTATTAAGTAAGGTGCATATGTCGGGAAAAAAGGGGAAGGCACCACCTTAAAATTAATTATTGTTAGTTATTAATATGTGGGTTTTATTTTTGTAAGTAAGGGAATATTGGTAAAATGACACTTTTAAAATTACCATATAAGAAAAAAGAAAGAAGTGTAGCAAGTAATGTGAAATATCCATATTACAATATATAGAAAGTGAAGTGAGTAATTTGAAATGGAGGAAGTATAATAAATAAATAGAGAGAGTAGAGATTAGAATGTGCAAAAGAACAATTTTATTAAAGATCTACATCATGAAATAAAATGTTAGTAACTTCAATAAAATAAATAATAGAAATTTATTCAAGCACCCTCATGAATATACCTGTGTGACTTGGGTCTAATAGAATAATAACCTTCGGGAAGAGCAATCATGAATCCTTAAAAAAACACTTCCGAAGATCGATCAAAATAATGGTGTATGCGTTTGTAAATATGTGTTTGTGTATTTGTAATTATGAAAGTATGAGAATTTGAGAGAGCATGGGAGTTCGCAAGTATTCTAGCATAAAGAGTACGTGAAAAGTGTCTCTTCTAGATCCGAAAAATCATGGCATATCTATTTGAAAACATTAAGAAACATATAGAAAAGCCAACCGCGAGTCACGCAAAGAGTGCACTAGTTAACGTCTTTGCGTGATGCACAGAGCCACGTGTCAGCCGCTGATTGGTGCGCCAGACGCGACACAACCAATGTGTTGCGTGCATGTGGTGCACCAGACGCACCGTCTGCATTAGACACACTTACAACCTTTTTTCTCCAATGCGTTTTTGAACGATTTTCTTTTATCCTTTGAATTTGGAAATCAACTTCATCGAGATAAAATATGATTTCAATATCTTTGAAATACTTATTTATTTCTGAAAATACATACTAAATAATTAATTATCATGAACAACTAAATGGGCTTTTCAAAGGATTTGATTCAAATATTGAAATGGCCGGCTCAAAATAAATTTATTATCAGGATTAATTAATTGGGTTTTAAAATATAATTTTTGGATCATTATTGCAAACAAATAAGCTTTACACTTCAAAACTATTTTGGACTTGGCTATTCGGCTGCTCTTCCTAGCTATTAGGATTGCTCTCCCCTTGGATCGTATCAATTAACTTTACGATATGTTTCATCATTGGCCCTTAAATAGGGAGACACGATTATGTGACTACAATAATCATAATTCCCCAATTAACCTTAGTAAATGAAATTAAATATCTCACTGGCAAAACGACTTTTTTAAAAAAAAAACAGAGGACACCGACGATCCTTAAGGGGCATTGTTGTAGCCCAAACAATCAACGGCTATAAATGAGACACGTGGCTCTATCGCCACCCTACACATGGCACTTTGCTGCTGCAGTCAAGTACATGACCCAGAAAGGTGCATGACCTAACGTATACTTTTCTGGATAAAGAAGGTTGTATCAGGCCCCTTCTGGGCCAACCTGTACTTATGCCCAGTAAAAGTAAAGAACATCTTTATAGAATGGATGATGTGTACTCTCCAATCAATGATCGCCACGTGTCATAATATTTTTGCTTAGCCAATCAGATGCTCCCAGATCAGGGCGACATCCAGGCACAACAGTCATTTCAGACACTATAAATAGTCCTTAAAATCAAGGGAAAGGTACTTTTTCAGAGCATAGTACTGTTATTCTGCCATATATTCTCTCTCTACTTTCTCTCTCTAAAAGTTTCTTTTCTACTGTTGATACTTGACTTAAGCTTCGAAAGGGGAAATACCACCCAAACCTCCAGGGTGGGTCCTTTTTTGCAGGTCTAAAGGCGGAGCTCAAGTTCGGGATTTGAGTCCAGACATTGTTGCACAAGTCTCCTATTGTTGAACCTACTATTGGTGATACGTGTCGTTTACCGTATAAAATTAAAAACCTATTCTTAGACCTCAAAAATATTAACAAGTAGAAAAGGATAAGAAAGGGTCGATCCCACGGAGAGACTACTAAATTCGTTACTTGAAAGTTTAATTGAGAAAAATAATATTAACATATAAAAACAAGATTATACAACTATTTACCTATTTACTTAGATTTGGGGGGTTTAAGATTGTAGTAACTAATAGTAACTGAACTAAAACAAGTATTAAACTATTATTTACAAGTGATGACAAGCAAGTCGAATAATTTCCACCATTAAACTTAGTAACTTTAGTCATAATATTGAGTATAATTATCGAGTTGAAGATTAATCTAATAGATTAACTGTAGTGGTTTCGATAGCAATCCCACCCTATTCTTCCTTACTTTAAATTAGTATTGAACTAGGCCGACACTAATTCTAAACTAGACTTGCCATTGCAAATATGATCGCAACCTTCAACGACTACATCTAGAAGCATTATAAACTAGAAGAACATCATTAATCCTAATTAAATTAATACATGGGTACTTAATATAATTAGATCAAATTACACTCTAACATTAATCTGACCCAAACTAACATTAGTCGCTACTTTTATTATGCAATTTAAACTAGGCCAAACTACATAATTAGCAACTGATTGTAATTCAAACATAATAAGATAGCAAATTATACTCAAATATCAATCATACGCCAGCTATAACTGTGTAAATTTTGAATACCAAATAATCTTAATACTCAATAAACAACTCAAAATTATGATAAAATTCAGGTTTAAACAAGATTCAAGCTCATTGAATTTAGAACAATACAACAATCAAAGTAATACAAGAGAAGAGAGGAGAATATATCACTCTGTACTAGTCGAAATTCTGCCGGCAACTCGTTCTTAAATCTGTCGTCTCTTACTCCAATTATACCCCAAGACTTCTGTATTACTCACAATACTCCCTTGTCTCTCTTTACCCAAAATCAGACAATGCTTGCATCCCTTCTTGCGGTAGAAATGAGGGATTTAAATACCCAATTGAGAAATCCCCAGTTATCAATTTTAGGGAAATTAGTAGAGATGGAAACAAATAATCTCAAATGCTCCATATTTCTAAAATTAAACCTACTAATACGAGGATGAAATCTTTGGGATAACTCTTGCCTGATGATTTGGCGCATGTGAGAATAAACAGAGTATTTTCCTAATTCTCTATTGTTGCTCGTGGAGTTGAAGGAAGTGGGAATGACTTGCTTTATTGTATGTGCTGCTTCTGACTAAGATTTTGCTTTACCTTGTTAATTTATATCCTTGCTTGGTAACAAAGCTCACGTGAGCTTATATTTTTTTTTTTTCTCTTCTTTTTTTATTTGTGAGTCTTTGGTCTTGGTAATCCATGTGTGTTGTGCTTGCCTTCATGGACTCTTTATTATTACTCATGGACACCTTTCATAAAAATAATACATTTCTTAAGTAGATTATTCAATAAATTATAAAATGAAAACAGATAAATCTCTAATTAATAATAGTAAGTAATGACACATAATTAATACATAAAAGACAACTAAAAGGCTAATATTAGGGAGTAAAAATATAATATTTTATTCACTTATCAGTTGTGGATAGTAGTATTTATTTACGAGTCTAGCACTACGTAACATTTGGCGCCGTCTATGGGAAGTCTCAACAATGACTGATTGTCACTCATCCAATGTTGCTAGGAATAGAAGTTTTGAGATACAAGTGGAGGATACGGTGGATGATGAAAGGCCACCAAGAGGAAGAGATAGGCCCCCTGCTGTTGTCAACTTTCTGGACGAAGCAGGGAACCCATCCTTCAAGAAAATCCTTAGCGTCCAGTGACAACTGCCCATGTGGAAACTGTCCTGAACGACTTCCAGACCAGGATGGCTGCTGTCATGGAGGAGCAAATCAAGAACAACATGTTGTTCTTCCAGGTCGATTCAGATTCGGCTGTTGTAGCTCCACCAGGGGGCAGTCTCAAGAAGGTCATCCAGGAACAAGCTGGCCTCCTCGATAGGAACCGTCCAGGCGACTGTCTAAAGGGAAGCAGCCAGCAATAAGTGAACCGCGGAGAAAGATGGATTGGAAGTTGGTGGTCCGTTCAGGAGATAATATTCCTCCCAGTGGTCATAAGATGGAGACAGATGCGAAGGAGTATCTGAAGGCCAAGAAGGCAGCTGCTCTTCAGCGTTCAGCCTCTGGGTCTACTCCTTATATGAAGGATCCTCCATTAAGACTGCCATCAAGAACTGAAGAAAGAAGTCAAAGACCTTCGGCTGTCCAGTCAAGGCAAGAAAAAAACGGTTGTACAACCTGTGGTGTATATGCGTCAAGGCCTAGCTAACACCTCCTATAATCCAATGTTATAAGAATATCGTCGGGAGCACATACCCACTGATGGACATGTTGGGGCACTCAAGATTAACTGGCCGACCCCATTCTTAGCCAGAATCATGGAGTCTCCCCCATTCCCAAAGGTTAAGCTACCGACAATAGAGCCTTTTGACGGAACTACTGATCCAGATGATCTATTATAAGCATACAAGCATCAGATGTATGTCCAAGCAGTTGATGCCGCTACCTGGTTCAAGAATTTTCCAGCCACTTTGAAAGGAGTAGCTCAGAAGTGGTTCAATAATCTTCCCCCTAACTCAGTGAATAATTTCACTAAGCTTAGTATTTTGTTCACTAGCCATTTTGTAGCAAATAGGCAGGAGCAAAAGACTAGCATGCATTTGGGGAAGGTTATCGAAGGACCAAAGAAGGCCTTAAGAAGCTTTGTTAAGAGATTTAATCTAGAGGCATTGCAGATCCAAGATCTAAATGCAGGAGTGGCCTTAGACGCCTTCATCAGGGGTCTAAGGCCAGGAAGTTTCAAATTTGATTTGTTAAAGAAAAAGATCACCACTCTGATCGAAGCCCTTCGGGAGGCTGAGGCATTTATCCATGCATTGGATCCCTATATAGAGATCAGCAAGCAGCAAGAGAATGCTACCTTACTACTTTAAAACCTTCATCATAGAAGGGAGAAAAAAAGGAACAACTAAGAATGAACTAAATGAATGAATCAGCCCAACAAGGGCTAAACATTCTTCTGACGCACATTGCTTCCTCAAGGAGACCGACCAAAATGTAATAAACCCAAAGAAAGGTAGATTACATATCTGGTTCAACAAAATGTAATAATCTCTAGTAAGAGAAACATCATGTCTCCTAAAAGGAAGCCCACCGGAAATAAGCATGCCTTAGTAAAGGTATCTTACTTTCAAATGCAAGGTCAACTAAGTAGTAAAAGCCCTAATAAGGGCTCACTACTTCAAGACGAACATTGCTTCCTAAAGGAAGCCGGCCAGGAACTGATATGCTCACAAAAACCACTCATATCCCACAAGGTCGGCAAGTGTATATAAACTCATACTCGTCCAAGATGAAGGATTGGTGGTTGTTCTCCTACTTCGAACACAACTTGTCCGTACTAACAATACGAGCCTAGTCTCAAGAAAAGGGGGGAATCGTATAGGTTCTAGGACAAGTCTCATCGTAACTTGTGCTTATTTAAGTACAGTTTAAAGATCGTCCAGGTTCTCGGACGAGTCACATTTGAACTTGTAATTATTTTTTTGAAGTTCAAACATTATCCAATTTCTGATGGTTAGACCAAAGACAAACATAGAAGAAAAAAAAGAGTGGCAAAATACATAAATATTGGATGCTCTTTGCAAGTTAAAGGAAGCCGCACAAAAGTGTACTCGCCCAGAAGAACTTTGGATTTTGGATGGAGACAAGTTGCAGAAGGAAACGACCCAGACTAGCTACTTTCCTTCTATGAAGGACCCTCGTCCAAAAATCCTCCTCGACGAGGAACGTCCAGACATGGACGTCCTCCTTCGACGACAGATTCTCGTCTAGAAATCCTCCTCGACGAGGAACGTCCAGACATGGACGTCCTCCTTCGACAAAGGACCCTCGTCCAGAAATCCTCCTCGATGAGGAACGTTCAGACATGGACGTCCTCCTTCGACGAAGGACCCTCGTGTAGAAATCCTCATCGACGATGAACGTCCAGACATGGACGTCCTCCTTCGACGACGGACACTCGTCCAGAAATCCTCCTCGTTGAGGAACGTCCAGACATAGACGCCCTCCTTCGACAAAGGACCCTCATCCAGAAATCCTCCTCGACGAGGAACGTCCAGACATGGATGTCTTCCTTCGACGAAGGCCCCTCATCCAAAAATTCTCCTTGACCAGGAAACGTCAAGACATGGACGTTCTCCTTCTATGAAAGACCATTGTCAAGAAATCCTCCTCGATGAGGAACGTCTAGACATGCACGTCCTACTTTTACAAAGGACCCTCATCCGGAAATCGTCCTCGACCAGGAACGTCCAGACATAGACGTCCTCCTTCGACGAACGTCCCTCGTCATGAAACCCTCATCGACGAGGAACATCCAGGCATGGACGTCTTCCTTCGACGAGAAAATTCTCCTTGACCAGGAACGTCAAGATATGGACGTTCTCCTTCTATGAAGGACCCTCGTCAAGAAATCCTCGTGGATGAGGAACGTCTAGACATGGACGTCCTATGTCTACAAAGTACTCTCGTCCGGAAATCGTCCTCGACCAGGAACGTCCAGACATGGACGTCCTCCTTCGACGACTCGTCCAAAATTTCGCCTTGACCAAGAACGTCAAGACATGGACGTTCTCCTTATACGAATAACTCTCGTCCAAAAATCCTCCTCGACGAGGAACGTCCAGACATAGACGTCCTCCTTCGACGAGGAACTCTCATCCAAAAATCCTTCTCGACGAGGAACGTCTAGATATGGACGTCCTCCTTCAACGAGGGACTCTCGTCCAGAAATCCTCCTCGACGAGGAACGTCCAGACATGGACGTTCTCCTTCTATGAAGGACCCTAGTCAAGAAATCAACCTTGACGAGGAACGTCCAGACATGGATGTCTTCCTTCGACGAAGGACCCTCGTCCAAAAATTCTCCCTGACCAGGAAACATCAAGACATGGACGTTATCCTTCTATGAAGGACCCTTGTCAAGAAATCCTTCTCGACGAGGAACGTCTAGACATAGACATCCTACTTCTACAAAGGACCCTCGTCCGAAAGTCGTTCTCGACCAGGAACATCCAAACCTGGACGTCCTCCTTCGACAAAGGACCCTCGTCCGGAAATCATCCTCGACCAGGAACGTCCAGACATAGACGTCCTCCTTCGACGAAGGACCCTCGTCCGGAAATCCTCCTCGACGAGGAACGTCGAGGCATGGACGTCTTCCTTCCACGAAGGACGCTCGTCCAGAAATTATCCTTGACCAGGAACGTCAAGACATGGACGTTTTCCTTCTATGAAGGACCTTCGTCAAGAAATCCTTGTCGATGAGGAACGTCCAGACAACATGGACATCCTACTTCTACAAAGGACTCTCGTGCGGAAATTGTCCTCGACCAGGAACATCCAGACATGGACGTCCTCCTTCGACGAAGGACGCTCGTCCAAAATTTTGCCTTGACTGATATGAATGCACAACTAGGATAGTTGAACACTCAATGATTTCGAACACCACAAAGGAATTTCGGGTATGAAAACTAAAATAAACACTCCTGAATATTTTAGCTAACTCTTAATCTCACTCAAACCACTCCTGGAATTAAGTAGATTAAACACTAGTTAATTAACAATCGTGAAAATTAAGTAGTGGTCGAAAATAATTGCAAGGCACAATTAAAATCAATAACAAAGTTTTTGTCTAAATCATTCATGCTCTTGTAAGGTAGCATGACATGTTTATTTATAATGACAAGAATGAACTTTTCCTCCAAACAACCTACCCATTCGGCCAACATAGAGTATTTTTGGAAAGTATTCTCCCTTGATTCTAGCCTAGAATCTAGCTAGAACTTAAGGAAACAAAAGCTTAAGGAAAGATAGCAAATCTTCCCTTAATTACATGGATATCACACGCCTACTAGTCTTCCAAGTTAAGGCACCTCTTTCCTAAAATACAACCATGATATTAAGACTAAGGAATCCGAAATCATCCTAGTATTTTCGAACTTATTGAAGATTTAACAACTCAACTACTTTAACTAACATTTTAACTAATAATGACACTAAGCTAAAATGTTGACTAGTTTCTTCTTCAAGCCAAGTAACACATGATACAAATGCATTGTTGAAGCTCTTCAAAGTGAACCCCATGTGTTCCATAAGAAGTGAAATTGGCTCTACTTGACTTGATGCCTTTCGATCCGCATCATTGACCAAGAACGTCAAGACATGGACGTTCTCCTTATACAAATAACCCTCGTCCGAAAATCCTCTTCGACGAGGAACGCCCAGACATGGACGTCCTCCTTCGACGAGGGACTCTTGTCCAAAAATCCTCCTCGACGAGGAACGTCCAGACATGGACGTCCTCCTTCGACGAGGGACTCTCGTCCAGAAATCCTCCTCGATGAGGAACATCTAGACATGGACGTTCTCCTTCTATGAAGGACCCTCGTCAAGAAATCCACCTCGATGAGGAACGTGCAGACATGGACGTCCTATTTCTACGAAGAGCCCTCTATAGGTTGACCTGTAGAGATCGGCAAATTGGCTCCTTCTCCACTTTGAAAAAGATAAGACAGTTCTTTGGGGTTAAAAGAGAATTCTAACCGTCTTGGCGCGTTAATGGTAAAAATCCTCTTTTAAGGGGTAACTGTTGTAGCCTAAAAATCAACGGCTATAAATGAGACATGTGGCTCTATCGCCACCCTACAGTGGCACTTTGCTGTTGCAATCAAGTACATGACCCAGAATGGTGCATTCCCTAAAGTACACTTTTTTGGATAAAGAAGGTTGTATATCAGACCCCTTCTGGCCCAACCTATACTTAGGCCCAGTAAAAGCAAAGAACATCTTTATAGAATGGATGATGTGTACTCTCCAATCAATGATCGCCACGTGTCATAATATTTTTGCTTAGCCAATCAAATGCTCCCAAATTAGGGTGACATCAAGGCACAACAATCATTTCAGACACTATAAATAGTCCTTGAAATAAGGGGAAATGTACGTTTTTCAGAGCATAGTACTATTATTCTGCCATAAATTCTCTCTCTACTTTCTCTCTCTAAAAGTTCCTTTTCTACTCTTGATACCTGACTTAAGCTTCGGAGGGGAAAATACCACCCAAACCTTCAGGGTGGGTCCCTTTTTGCAGGTCTAAAAGCGTAGCTCTGGTTCGGGATTTGAGTTCAGACGTTGTTGCACAAGTCTCCTATTGTTGAACCAACTGTTGGGGATAATAGTATTTATTTATGAGTCTAGCACTACGTAACATGCACGAACTTCAAGAAGCCCATCACAACGAGTACCAATACAATGACATTATGGGGACGCTTCACGAGGCGATCTTAAACGAGCGATCTCACCGCTAAACAACTTTTTTTTGAAAAAACAGACGCCGCCGAAGACCCTTAAAGGGCACAAATATCAAGATGCCATCAAAACGAGTACCCATACGACAACATCATGGCCACGCTCCCCAAAGCGATCTTAAACGACCGTTCTCATTGCCACGACAACATTTTTATTGAAAAAACAGACGCCACAGTCAACCCTTAAAGAACATGAATTTCGAGAAGCCCATCAAAACGAGTACCAATATGATGATATTGTGGGCACGCTTCCCGAAGCGATTTCAGACGACCGATCTCATAGCCAAAATGACTTTTTTGAAAAAACAGACACCACTGACGACCCTTAAAGGACACGAATTTCGAGAAGACCACAAAAGCGAGTACCAATACGATGGTATTTATGGCACGCTTCTCGAGACGATCTCAAACGGCCGATCTCACCGCCAAAATGACATTTTATGAAATAAACGGATAGCACCGACGACCCTTAAAGGGCACGAATTTGGAGAATCCCATCAAAATGAGTACCAATACAACAGTATTCTGGGCATGTTCCCGAGGCGATCTTAGAGCACCGCCCTCTCAAGGCAGAAGTTGCGGGTTCGAGCCTCGTCAATCCCGACGGATTCAATAATCAATAAATATATCAATTCATCTTTTCATTTTTTGGTAAAAGGACGACAATAGAAGTTGACTTTCAATAGAAATTCTTCTATACAATTCCATCAGATGGGGGACCTAGTAAGAAAAAGTTATTAGACTAGGAGGTATTATATTTTCTTAATTTCCATTTTTATTAGTGGATAATAATTTTTATTTCAATAAAGAGTAGTTGTTCCAAGTTAAAGTATAATTAGTAGTTAGTATTATAGCCTTTAACGTTGTCACTTGACTTTATCACTCTCAGGTTTGTTAAGAGTTTTATATTTAAATATGTTTTCCAAAAAGAGAAAAAATTGGGGGTATTACGAAATCGCCGTAACACGCGTCAATAGTGTGAGAAATAACATTAGAGTAGACTTAAAGAGAGCATCTTCAAATGGAAGGTTTCGAAGTTGGAGAGAAATGACAATGGCATACGAATTGGTGCATCAGAGAGGATAAGCTTGTCGGAGGATGAGAGAGAATTGCGAGGAGAATGTAGAGGAGAGAGGGAGTTTTGGTTAGTGGTGAAGTAATGGATTGAAATTTGAACTTGGAGAGAGAATCTTCTCATTCCTTGCAACAAATTTCTTCTTCTGCGTGATGTGAATAGAGAGTGAGGAGAGAGGTGAGGGAGTAACTTAGGTTAGTTCAAATTTGAAATGACATAGAGCGGGTGGGAATTCAAATAGGGTCTTTCTTAACTTGGGTTGAAATTTTCTTAAATAGAATGGGCCCAATTTTCAAATTCAACTCCTTTGGTTACTCTAACAAGTGAATTAGGCTAATTCTATCATTTGAAATGAAGTAATGGTTTCTAAAGATACCCTAAATGAGAAGTCAAGATGTAATTAGGTTGTATGAATCACAAGTCAAGTTTATATTGGGTAGAGTTGAAATCACGTTGGATAAAAAACAATTCAAATTGATATCGGGTCCGATAAAAATCACGTTGTATTGAGTTTTATACTTACATTGGGATAGGTTAGAAGTAGGTATGATGCAATCGAATCTAGTCAGATATAAGAGTTGTATTAGGTAGCATCAGGCTTTGGATCATCATGGAGTGGGAGTGACTTTGGTTTCAAAAACTACACATTGATATGAATCAAACGAGATCCCACACGGTTATTTTCTCCTATATAATTGTGATAATTTATGGTTAAATTTTATGAAACTTCACCTTGAAACAGCGTGTTGCATGAGTTGTGGAAAAGAGGGAATGAAGTACTACCTTCGCTTCTTTTTAAGAGACATACTTCTTTGTATGAAAATATCGCAATAAGTGACATGTACCTCAAAATGGCAAAAATAACTTTCCTTATTTATAGAATTGCCACTATTTATTTATATAATTGTCATCCACTTTTACGTTACTCACTGAATATTGTCTTTAGCCATATGGTCCCAACTTTTTCTCTCAATAATCCTTAATATTGACTCATTTTCTATCTCAGTCACTTTCGAAGAAATGTGCAAGTATAACCTATTAACATTTTATATTTAGAAAATGAAAATATACAAGTTAAATGGCTCTTATCCACACAATCCACATAGAAACACTATTCAGGGTCGTCTTGCAAAATAGAAGACTTTGTTTTTGAAGCGAGAAGTTATAAAGAGTTGTATGAAAGAATTGATACCTACTCTTGTTGAGAAAAATATACAATATGTTACTCGTACTTTGTCTCAACATGTTATGATCTCTCCATTTTTATTCAAATTAGTATATAGTATTTGTATTTTACTAGAGTGGGGAGAACTTGTTGAGGTAGAGGGAGTATGATTTTAGTGTCTTCTCTAAAATAACCTTTTTCATTACTAAGAAAAATTGGTTTATGTTAATCTATCTTAGAAAATTTCATAATGAAAACAAATTGATTAATAAAGGATATAAAAAAAGACTGTGATAATCAATAAGTTATATTGGACCAAGATGGGGAGAAGAAAAGAAATCAACAAAGTCATTGCAATCCATAGCCAAAAAAAAAAAAGATTAAAATAAAGGGATAAACAACATGCAGGTAAGCCGGAAGCACGACTGAAGTTGAACTCGTGTCGTCAAAGGAATACTTTCCCACTCACGCCTTTGACCACGACGCTACAACAAAAATACATTTACACTTCTTAATTCAATATATGACCAATTTTTCCTTGTATTTGGGCCCCAAAAACGGAGGCCATGTGCGGTCGCACAAGCTGCACATGCTATTAGCTGGCCTTGACACTATTTTCCAAGCTTTGGGTTCATGACTTTAAGATCATGGAAACTAACCGCACTAGAGGCTTTTTCAAGGTGAGGTTTTCCTTACCATCTCTTTCTTTTGCCACTAGTATGATTTGTAATAAACTTAAACAAAATGTCAATTCAGTACGGTCTACCCAATTGATTCACGAATTCCCTTTTACTCACACACGTGTGAATAAGAACCGGCCCCATCAGCCCATCACCTGAACCTATGAGAAGAATCTAAACACGATGAATTATGATTATGAGTGTATCACCCCCCACAAATCAGTAATACCGCTAACATTACCATTTAGTCATTTACCACCTCACACACTCCTAATTAAAACCTCCTAACTAAACTCTTACACAAATTCCAATTAAATTCTTTCCGCTTTCGCTTCATTTCAATTCATGCCCTCTTCTTCTTCTTCAGCTCTGACTCAACAGCAACAGCAACAGCAACAGCAACAACGACATCGTTTCAAATTACAAAAACTAAACGCTTTTTTCCTACTTATTTTCTCTCTCCTCTCCTGCCTGTTTAACTTCTTCCTTCTCTCTCTCTCCTCCGCCATGGATGACAACTTCTATCTCGACGACTTTCTCCCCGTCGATTTGGACGATGATTACGACGCTTCTCACGCTCTTCGTCGTCGCCGCCGCCGCCTTTCTTCCCCCCCTCTCTCTCTTCACCATGATCGTCTCTTCCTCGTCTCCTACCAGTATGAGTTCTGTCACTTTCTTTCTTCTTTTTTTCCAATTCTTTTTAATATTTTTGAATTTTGCTAATGCGGAGGTTGAATTGAATTTGCAGGTGGTGGAATGATGCGAGTAAGGAGTGTTGGTGTGGTAAGGGTGAAAATAATGGTGTTCTTTATTCGGTGTCGTCTCATGATTCTGATGAGGATAAGAGGGAATATGATTCTTATGAGGATGACATTCTTTCTGATGATGATAAGAGAGAGTGTGATTCTGGTGAGGATGACATTCTTTCTGATGAAGATAAGATTAAGAGAGAGTGTAATTCTGGTGAGGATGACGGTCTTTCTGATGAGGATAAGATTAAGAGGGAGTGTGATTTTGGTGAGGATGACGTTCTTTCTGATGAGGATGACAGGGAGTGTGATTCTGGTGAGGATGACATTTTTTCTTATGAGGATGACATTCTTTTGAATCTCAAGAGAGAAGTGGACAATGATAATATTGATAAGGGCGAGGGTTTTTCGGGCCGAGAATACGCTTTGATTTCGGAAACCATGTGGTTTAAGGCGCTAAAATGGTGAGCAACACTCTAATTCTTAATTAGTTTCAACTATGTTCTGTTGCATGTGTTGCATTTTCTTGTGTTTTAGCAAAATTATTACTGTAGATATGCGTTAAATTTACTGCACAAGTTTTTGATTGCCTTGTTTTTAGTAGTTTATAGCATAGCATTTTTTATTTATCAAAATAGACAAATAGTACCTCTTTGAGTCGTTGCTTGAATGATCTAATACTAGTAGGAACTTGATTATGAAAAGCTTGGTTCAAGGCAACGGAAAAATGTAGCAACGCATGAACTCGCTATGATTTCAATTCATAAATTAATGAATGTTTTGGAAAATATTTATCAATTTTTGTTGCAGGTATGTCGGGGTTTTTATTTTATTGTCAGGTCCATTTTTAGAATTTCTTATATTTTTGGACATTTTTCACATTGACTAATGATAATATTTGGGATATCTTATTCATAACTGGGTTAAACAGATTACGACCTGTTCCAGCTTATTTTCAATTCAGTTCACTTCAGCTTTAGACAATACTTTTTCTCTCACGTATCACTATTCATTTCAGTTCAATCTAGTTAAATTCAATTCAGTTCAGCTGTTTTATACCGAAAAAAACAGGCCTAACTTGTTTGGTAAAAAGGAATTGGAAGGAAAAAAAAGTAATTGGAAGAAAACATTTTAGTTTCAAAAATAACATTATAAATGATAAGAAATGAAAAGAAGTAGAAGGAAAGCCTCTTTACAAGTTTATACAATTTTCATTTTCCTTTCCTTCCAAAATTGGAGGAATTTATGAAGAAAGAGAAAATAGACTGTAAGTCTTGTATTGAAGGGAACATATAAAACATTTCCTCTCTAATAGATGTTACACTTCTAAAAACACACTTTTCTAGGCAATTTTTTTGAAAAGGAGAGAGATAAAGAGAAAGAAAAGGGGACCCATGTGATAGGAGAGATATAGAGAGAAACTTTTTCCTAAAAATAAAGTGTAATATCTATTTTGTTACAATCATATGTAGAAAGTGTAACATCTATTTTGTTATGGAGCAAGTGGGTCTGGATCCTCTAGAGTTTTATGAAAACTCTACAAAGTAGAGTTGAATCCTAACCATATATTATAAAATCAAGGGTTCATGATTAGTGGAAAAGGAAAAGATTGGGCAAGATATTTGGGGGAAAATAGGGGGGATTTTTGGGAAAGAAAATACAAACCTTTGATTTTTTGATCAACGACTGATATTTAACGAACTCTACTGTGTAGAGTTATTTTGAAACTCTAGAGGATCTCAATACGGAGCAAGTATGTGGGAAAAGAAGGGAAATCAGGAATTGAGAGGAAAATAGACATCCATTGGGAGCAAATAAAACACACTAACATGGAATTAATCAAACGGCGGAGTACCTAAGTGGTATTAGTGAATTTTGGGGGATTGAGGTGGGACGTTTTGAAACTTCTGGGCATCAAAATCTAATTAGGGAAATTACACAGCGTCAAAGTTGAATTTCATTTAACTCTAGATCAGTAAATAGTGAAGTTCCTAAATTTGTTGTTTGTCTATTGTAAGGTTTTTGGGATGTTAACTTGCAAAACCTCTCCTCCTTCCCCCTCAAAATATTTGCAATTTGAAATGTCATATCTATTTTTTTTATGTTTTCATTTATTTATGAGTTTTAGGCTGAGTTCTGTATTCTTTTGATGAGGCTCTTTGTTCTGTAATATCCCAACCTTAAAGGTGGGATACTTGAATGTCACTTTTTTATTATATCAATCTTCTTGAGTTCAACTAAAATTGCTTGTTGGAGCGATTATTAAAGGGTCGTCCAAAGGTGAATCTATATGTGCCCTCACTTGATCAGAATGTGTAGCTACTAAGTTATTCATTAAGCAGTCTCTGAGTTGGTGCAGCAGTTGGAGCAATATCCAGGCAGTTCGCCCTCTTATGTGTCTATGTAACTTAGTTCTTTATTTATACCGTATTATATTTTGATATACTGTAACATTTTCCCTGTCTTGTAGACTCGCATTAATTTTCTATTTTCCTTGGAGTTTGAGCTGGATTTGCACTTTCCAGGTCATCCAAAACATCATAACTAGTGGCTGTTTACATGAAATGTTTTTATTCAGCGTAATGAGCATGAAGATGTCTTGCTTGTTCCTACAGGCATAGTGATTCTTGGACAAGATTTAAGGATGTGGACTGTTCTTTGGCTGCAGAAGGTAATAATCATGATGTTTTCCCCATTCAGATAAGGCTTTCTGCAATGCAGCAGACCAATTCTCTGGCGGTGAAAATATCTTTGATGGTGAGCCAACCTTTCTCTCAGTTCTCCTCAAGTCCCTAATTAATAGGCAGCATTTGATTGGAGTCGGAGGTCACATATGAGGAATTGAACTAAAATACTTACTATTCTGTGTTATCTTGTTAAATTAGGTTCAATTTCAGTCATAAATATTTACCAATTCACCACACTAGTGTAGTCTTTCTTTTAAATTTCTTGTTAAGGTTGTCATTAAGAGCAATATAGGAAAACTTAAAGTTACTTTATTAGAAAATCTAAAAACTGAACTATTATTTATGACTAAGGGTGCATTCTCTTCAACTAACTTACTGAACTGAACTTATTGAAGCTGAACTGAATTAATTGGAACTTATTAAACTTTATTGGACCTGATTCAACTTATTGGACCCGATTGAACCTGATTGGAACTTATTGGACCTGATTGAAACTTATTGACCTTATTGGACCTGATTGAAACTTATTGACCTTATTGGACCTGATTGAAACTTATTAGACCTTATTAACTTTTAGCAATTGGAACTTATTTGACCTTAGTAGATCTGATTGGAACTTATTGCACTTAATTGGAACTTATTGGACCTTATTAGACCTGATTGGAACTTATTGCCTTGATTGGACCTGATGGCAACTTATCTGAACTTATTGGACCTGAAACTTAATTTTTTAAGTTGAAGAGAACGCACCCTAAATAGTATTTTGGTAAGCCATATAGTGAGGAAGTGGTACCATTTTTCGTGTCGAATGTACAGAAATATATATTATTAGTTGTCGTAATACGTTGTTTTTGCTCATATGCTTGAGCTTGCTTGTGAAATCGTGGGGTTTCGTGTCCCAGTCAGTATGAGTGCATATATTGTTCTTGATCTTCTCGCATTAGTCATCACTTTCTGATTGCTGCTGGTACCATTTAAAAGAGCACTTCAAGATCGGACTTTTCAGTATAGCTAATCTGATGTGAAATCTAAGTGCTGAGAATTAAAATCTGAATTCAAAATCGGTGATTTACTTGTGTATAGAGACAAATTAGATAGTTCCAATTACTAAGCAAATGCTGAAGTTAGAAGTATCTATAATGAGGTGGTAGATTTAAGGTCTAAAGGATAGTTAAAAGGGTCTGGGTCTAACATCTAATAGTTTAATTAAAGGTGTGAGGTTGGGTGCTGAAACAAAAGTCAGAAACATCTGAAGGCTTTGCAACTATAAAAGCACATTGAGTCTTCCCTTTGTCCAAAAACTTCGTACTGGTGGTTGGAGGAGTTCTTTGATGTTATGAGACTATTATATTTTTTTGAGTTACCGTCATGTAGTTAGCCGAATAAATTCATCTTAAAGTTGACAATCCTTCAAATAATTTCTTCGAAGCCTCTGTGCATGTGCTTAATTAAGCTTTTGATTTAAGAACTAATGTATAACATACAAGTTCCGTATATGGATTCTCTGACATTTACTTAATGGAGCATATGTCTGTTTTCACTTTTCAGGATAACCCGGTCCAGCTTTATAAAAGAGCCTACCAAATATTTGATGTGCAGTCTGACTTGGTATGCTGCTAGTGGACAAAACTACATTTTTTTTTATTTAATGTGCAGAACAATCCTCTTACTGTAATAAAAAATCTGATGGAAATATGGAATAGGTTCGTATATGGGACTTCTCTGGACAGATGGCCCAGTTCTTCGTGAGAGATGGTGTTACGTTTCCGAATGGCTTTCATGGCCAAGCGACTGAAGAGGTAATGTCTTGTTGCAGTGGTGCATCTGTTATGTTGGTGACGAGGAAGCACACTCATGATGCTGTTTAGCTCTGAACTTCTCTTAATTGGGCGAATGGTTACAGCCCTTTGGACTTCATTTAAAACTTTATACTTCCTCCGTTCCATAATAAGTGAAACACTTCTCTAATAAAGCTCTCACATAAAAGAGAGGAGTGTTTCACTTATTATGGAACGGAGGAAGTATTAAACTTGTTTTTTTGCATATACTTTCATAAAAGCGGAGATGATTGGTGTTATCTGTAGCATACTTACCTGAACAACCTGGATTCTCAATTGTGCAAGAAGATCATTTCTGTTGTATCATTTTTCATTTAGGGGCAAGGCTATTGATTGCATGCCACTTGCGTATGATTTTCTTAACATAAGAAGCAATCAATCTCCCTTCTCGTATTTATGTTAGGTTGTCCTTGAGTTACAAGTATATGGATTTCTCACTTTTGGCGGAGACACAGTAGAAAGGACGTCTGAAATTGCAAGGCAAGGAAGTTCCAGCAGGGGAGGTTCATGTAGCAGCTCATCTACCCAGATGAACAGAACTGATGAAAGTCAGAGCTCCTCAGCTTTTCACAGTTTGCAATCATGTGCTCGAGGATATGGTGAAACTGGTATGCTGGGTTTAACGGGACTTCTAAATCTTGGGAATACCTGCTTCATGAATAGTGCTGTTCAATGCTTAGTTCACACTCCAAAGCTTGTTGATTATTTCCTAGGAGATTACAAGAAAGAAATAAATTACGAAAATCCTTTAGGCAAGCAAGTGAGTGGGTCTAAACTAGATTTATTGCAGATATACCTTCTCTGATTCTCTTGTTTTCTATTTCTTGTCAAGCAATCTAAACACTTCGTTTGTTTTGCAAGGGTGAGCTTGCTTTGGCCTTTGGGGATTTGTTAAGGAAGTTGTGGGCTCCCAGTGAAATAGCTGTTGATCCAGAATTCTTTAAATCAACTCTAGAGGACTTTGCTCCCCAATTCTGTGGCTATAACCAACATGATTCCCAGGTAAGTTCTGTTTTGTTTAGGATTTTGTTATAGCAGTAGTGTTTTACGAATGCTGGTTGTTCTTAGAGGAGCTCTTGTTTGTTGTTTGTTTGTCTATTTGAGTGGCTGTTCAGAGCACTTGTTGATGGTGAGCAGAGGCCGACTCGACTCGAAAACTTTTCAACTGCTCGACTTGAAAACTTTGCAACCCTATTGGACTTGTGTTATTTACTCGTTAAGCTCGCTAAACCCCTGCTCCACTTGTGCTCGTTAAGATCTGTTGTAACTCTACTCGACTCGGCTTGCTCGAATAGCTTGACTCAATTGTCGATTCGAGCTCAACTAGCTTGACTCGAATGCTCATTAAGACATCAATAGTATAAAATTCTCTTTAGATTAAGAATCTGCATATTTTTTATTTTACCATAACAATAGTAGTTAGTGTTGAAATTTTTTTTAACAACAGATGAAGTAAAGTATGAAAAAAAATGTTCAAGGTTTCATTTAAAAACATTAAACAAACACAGAACACAAACACTACCCAAAAAATGAAGAATATGAATTACAAAGTTACTTGTGAAATACATAACTCTTACATAACAAACAATCTCTTTCGAAACAATCTTAAAACATCCAAAATTCTTCACAAAATTCTCCATTACATGTCCTTGCTTCAATCTTCTCCAAAAGTTCGAAGCGCCTACAAATATTCATGTACAAAATAATTAGTAACAATCTCCATTGTTTTTACATACATGTTAATAAGTAGACAAAATTCTATTACCAATGTTAAGGAATCAGAAGAAGGATTTATTGGTTCTTCTTCATTGTTATTCTACATTGACATAAAATAAGTATATATATTCAACTATAAATACATAGATATTTGTATAGCATATAAACTAATGGCTAATTAATTGAGAAGAAACTAAATGCTAACTATTAGAAGAAACGGTATTACAATAACATTAGGAAAAATTAACTAATTGCTAACTTATTCAGAAGAAACTAACTGCTAACACTCGCGAAAAGTCAGAAAAATCAACAAGCATGTGGAAATTGGAAATAATTATCAGAAGAATTTCAACATTCAAAAAAGAAAAAGGCAAAACCCGTCGTATAATTTGCCGGAGAAGAAGAAGAAGAAATAATTGCATAGCTAGAATGGGTTGCGGGTTACACAGTGAACAAGTTGTGGGTCTTGTGGGTTGCGACGTTGCGGCAGTAGAAGTTGTGGGTGGGTGGCGCAGGTGATGGGAGGTTAATTTGAGGAAAGATCGAGAGAGGGAGGCGAGTTGAGGAAAGAGATCGAGGGTTTTTGAATTTTTTCTTTCCCGCTAAATTCATTTGTTCTTCTCTTGATTTCCTTTTAAAATTTATAACATTAGTTTATTTCTTTTGACCATGGTCCATGGTCCATGACCATGAGTATATCCTTATTGGACTTAGTTAGTGACTTGGGCCATATTTTTTTGAACTCAAATTTTAAATAACCTTAACTTTATATATTGAATAAAATAAATTCCTTGAAAAATCTCTATATATGTATAAATTATCGAGATGCTCACGAGTTTGTCAAGTACAACAAGGTCATGCTTAATTCGTGCTCGTTAAGTCTCAAGTCAAGCCAACTCGAGTCGAGTTTTGACCGAGCATTAACCAAGTCGAGTTCGAGTTCGAGTTGTTCACAATCTGCTCAACTCAGTTTGCACCCCTAGGCCCATTTGAAGTTGCTTAATGATGTACATGTGTGCACCTCAAGCCGTCTTTCAAGAAGCATGGGATTTATTGCTTTTTCGTTAAATTGTAGATAGGCGAGTGGGAAAGCGGTGAACAACATTAATTTGATCAAAAGATTTTTGTATAAAGTCTACTATGCTTTAAACTCCAATTCACTAATTAGTAATTGCATGATTTTGATGATTCAATTTGGGCTCTTAACTAATAGCCATATAATTGCAAAACCCTCATTTGCAACCCATTCGAAATTGAACATAGCCATCTATATAAATTATAAAGAGGAGTTTTTCTTTGTCAGAATGTCAGTGGCGGTCTCCATGATCCTACCTCTGATGGCTATTGCCAGTCATCTCTTTTTGATTAGCCAATTTCTAATCTTGGTTCTGTTGGTCTCTTTTTTAATTCATTGCTTTTTCTTTTACTTTTGTAAATTATGCTTACTTGTCTTCCTATTTAGATGCCACACATACAAAAAATCATATGTGTATTATCACTTAATGAACCGATTACAAGTTCTATCGTAATTTCATGTGCTTCGGAGCTTGGTGTACATTACATTCCCGGTTCACCAGTTTATGATGCATATGTAATTTTTTTCAAACATATTGGTAAAAGTTTTAGAATTACAATGAAGAGTTTGAACATATTGGTAATTTCAAGTACTTCGGAGCTTGGTGTACATTACATTCCCGGTTCACCAGCTTATGATGCATAGGTAATTTTTTTCAAACATATTGGTCAAAGTTTTAGAATTACAATGAAGAGTTTGAACATTCAAATTCTTTTTTTTTTTATCCATATGAGCCACGAAGGCAGTACAAAGTACAAAGAAGGGGAGGGGGGATTCGAACCTGTGACCTATTGTCCACAATATCTCAATCTTAACGACTAGGCCAAGATATCTTTGGTACATTCAAATTCTTTTTGATTGTACAAGTTGGTATTTTCAACTACAAACAATATTTACGTATGTGTAAAATTTACTCCCTCCGTTTCTTTTTATGGTTACATTTTGAGTTTGAGTGTTTGACACTATCCACAAATTTATGTTTGACTATCATTTGTGATTCATGCATAAGGAAAAATGTAGTCATGTGAGATCTTTTTTGATTTGTACTTTTCGAATATCAACTTTTTATAATTTTACAAATGCAAATTTAGAGGTATTAGTACTCAAACGTTGGCAAGCGTAACTTAAAAAGAAAAGGAGGGAGTATTCATCATCGGTGTGCTTTCGTCAATTTTTTCTCTCTATATACAAAAGCATTACGTATATTTTTGTATTACAAATTTTTTGCTGCATGCTCAAATATATATTTTTGTCAAAAATCTTCATTTTGATTTTTTTTTTTCTATTTTGTATTTCAAAGTTATACCTATGTAGTTCCCAAAAAAACTTATACCTATATGCTCATGACCCGGCATATTATGCTTTGGACGAGTAAAATAATGTGTCTAAAGCTTGGCCTTTGCTTTTGCCTTTTAGTCTCTCTGTTACACCTTTGAGCAGTTCCTTTAATATATTATGCTGTCATTAATCATTACATTTCCCACTTTCTTCAAATTTTGTATATTCATCTGTAATTTTTTAACATATGCCTTAACTTTTGCTTGATATGGTAAAAAATAAAACAAAGGTGTGCCTTCGCCTAAGGGATGCACGCACCTTTGCGCCTCAGTGCACCTCGCGCCTGTTGAATTCTGTGTCCTAAAACTGAAGTGCTCACCATTTTCTCGAGAGTGAAACTAATGAACAAATACTGGAACTTGTTAACTTGTGTCTAGATGTTTGTTGCAATTATATATCTTATTTGCTGACCTTCACTGAACACAGGAATTCCTGGCTTTTCTATTGGATGGGCTCCACGAAGACTTGAACCGTGTGAAACTTAAGTCATATATTCAAGTTGGTGACTCAGAGGGCTTTCCGGATGAAAATATGGCTTATGAATATTGGCGGAGTCACCTAGCTCGCAATGACTCCATAATAGTTGATACGTTCCATGTGAGTCTAGTATCTTTTCCGGTCCTTCCTTTTCTCATTGGACTTTGACATATGATTGTAATGGAACGTTTTATGTATTGCATGCTTTTAATCTCCCATGGTGATATGTTAGGTCATATTTTGTCTGATAAAATAGCAAGTTGGAGTGGCACTCGACTATTCATCCTGATGCCAGAAGTGCAACTTTCGTTGTGTGTTTGGGGATAGATGCAAATTGTTGTTGGTTTGCAGTTGTTAAGTGATTGCTGTAGGAATTTATAGTGAAACTGAGATTGTACAATGTTATTGATATTACAGAGGGTTTACTCTCTCTCTCTCTCTCTCTAGAAGGTGTCTATGTTCTGTTGTTTGCTTATGCTTACTCAATCTAACGTTCAAAGTAGAAATTCAAAATCTGAAAATAGATTCCTGTTGGATATATTCTCCCCAAGGCTAAGCATATACTGCCGTTGAATATGTTTGAGTCTTGCATACTTGTAATTGTCGGGGCGGATGCTTTCCTGGGGGACTTCTGATTCACTCCTATTTTAATTCTCTTTCTCATTCGTAAATTTCTTTTCTCGTGTGAAACTAGAGAGCAAGTTTTCTTCTGCTATATGCCCCTAGGCCATGTAAATTGAAGTTAACTTTTTTATATATCTTAGGGGCAATTTCGATCTACATTGGTTTGTCCTTTCTGCAAAAGGGTGTCTGTCACGTTTGATCCATTCATGTACCTGTCTCTTCCTTTGCCTTCAACGACTGTGCGATCCTTGACTGTTACTCTTTTGAGCACTGATGGAAGTATGCCTCCTTCACCACTTACCGTGACGGTACCCAAGTCTGGAAGGTGCAAGGATCTTACTCAAGCGTTAAGTACAGCCGCTTCATTGCGAGATGATGAGACCCTCTTTGTGGCTGAGGTATGCTATACAACTCTAAGTTTGTTTTTAGCTTTGAACTCATGTAGCTGTTTATTGAGGTTTGATCATGTCTGAGGAGCCAATTGTAGTGTGCTGTTGCCTTTTATTTTTTCTAAAGGTGTTTGATCATCGCATCCTCCGCTCCCTGGAAGATCCATCTGATTCATTGGCATTGATAAGGGATCATGATTGCCTTGTTGCTTATCGCTTACCAAAAGAGACTGAGAGTAGCCGGCTAGTGGTTTTCATGCATCAGAAGGCTGAAAGGTATACTACTCATTCCAGCTTTCTGTTTGACTTCGTGATGTCAGCTGATAAAGGTCCTACCGGTTTCCTTGAAGAGTATCCTTTCCAGTTGTTTCCTGTTGAAATCTGCATGATGTGGTTGCAAGCTAGAAGTAATAGTATTAATCAGAGTTACTATTAAGCGTATAGCTTGGGGGTATAATTTGTGCGAGTATGAACGTAGAGTCGATAACTGTTTAAAATAAAAGAGTGCACTCTTGTTTGATGGCCTGTTGTGGTGGATTGATGAACTTTTGGATGTGTTTACATTGCTGCATAATCTTGCCCTGCATATTATAATTGAAATTTGCAGAGCGCTTAGCCAATATCTAACATGATATTTGAAATATGAAAAGGAGACATGGAGACGATCACTTTTAGTTGCAAGACTTCCGATGTTTGGCTGTTTCAATTTAGTTGCACAATTGCCTATTTTCGACATTCTTTGTCGCTAACTCGCTATCTCTTCCTCGTCACATGTGTCCTATTTTTACTTCTGTGTATCTGTCTCCACATTATATGCTGTCTCTCCCCTTACGTCTCAACTAAAACAATTTAGAGGATATTTGATATTTGTTCAAACAATTTTGTGCATGCCTCTTTTCACAGTTTACATAATATTTGTATATTTTTGTTAGTTACTAGAAGAAGGAACAAGGGAAAGGACAAAGGAGAAAAAGAAACCCTTGCTGGTCTTGTCGGCTCCATGCAAGAAAACCTTTTCCTTCATTCATGTGTTTCAAATTGCCTTCTCTCAATACTATGCACGAACCTCAGATAACGTCTTTCCATGTCTCTGCCTGTCTACAATTGGTGTTCTACCTGAGACACTGCATTGGTGGTAAGAGTTGGCTCCTTACCACTGCAGAATGCAGATAGATCTATTGCTTGTTTATTTCTGATGATCAATGGATGTGTCAATTTTTATGTATAGGGTTTTTTTCTATGAACTTTAGAAGTCAACAGTTTGATGTTTGCTTAATTTAACCCGAGAAGCATTGTTTGTGGATTATTGAAAAAGATGTATGAAGGTAGGGTTTTTTTTTTGTGCAGCTTTTGTTTTACTTTATGCAAAACGTATTTACAATAAATATTTCAAAAGGTCCTTTGCTGAGCTTGAAATCCTAGGTTAGTAAATGAAATGGTTTTGAGACGTCCTGTAAGTGTTTACGTAACATCAGTCTCTGGAGTATATGTTTGCGTTACTCTTACTCTGAAAACTATCTTACTCTTACAAAAGTATCTTACTCTTCATACATCTTACAAAATTATCTTACTCTTACAAAATTGTCAGTTTCCTCCCTTTTGTTTACCTTACTCTTCCTCTCCTTCCATCCATCCTATCTCCGCCATTTTCATCGTTTCTTTTCTATCTTAACTATTGTAGCAAGGAATCAAATAAGTTTAAACTGTGAATTCAGATTCTCCATTAAATAGAAATTCAGTTCAAAATGCTCTCTGTTGGGCCAAGCATAGCCTTACTGGAATAAAGCACTGCAGGAGTGCGGGTAGACACTGACTTTGAATCATTAGGATAGGAAGTTGGAATGTAAGTAGAGATAAGCGTAAGACAGTCAAGTTGAAACAAAAAGAATTAATACCTTTATTTCGTGCATTCTATTATACTCATTGTCTTTTCTGTCTAATCATTATGTTATTTCAGGAAATTTGGTTTTCGAATGGCAAGACAATGCTGGAGTCTATTTGGCATTCCTTTGGTGGCGAGGATTCATAATATCTTAGATGGATCTCAGATTTATGATGCATACATGAAACTGCTTCGTCCTTTCCTGAATATGGAGGAAGATTATAATGATGCTGAAAATCTTGATGATGAGCTTGCTAAGATGGAGTCAAGGAGTTTGTCAAATTCAGACAATTTATGGAGCTCGGATGATGATTTGGGAGCTGATTTGCATGTGGCATCTGAATTTCAGTTTCATTTTACAGATGAGCGAGGTAGATTGAAGGATCAGAGGATAAAGTTGGGAAAATCTCTGGATCTTACGGATGCAGCTAAGAAATGGAATGTTCTAGTTAGCTGGTCTCATCAAATGGTGAGAAGGTATGATACCTCTGGTTTCAGCGTGTTGCCGGAGGTTTTCAAACCTGGTTTACTTTCTATGCGGCCTCAAGAGTCAGTTTCCTTGGGCAAGTGTCTGGAAGGCTTCTTGAAGGAGGAGCCATTGGGCCCAAAAGATATGTGGTTAGTAAAATTATAACTTCAGTCTTGATTAGCCACATAGATTTTTTAACATGTATTGTCACAGTGAAGAGTTAAAATAGGGATGTATGCTTCTTCCTTGGGTAAATAGTCTCCAGATTTTGGTGCTGTCATAGTCCAGCATTTGGGTATAACAAGTAGGAGTATATCGTATTGTGTTACGGAGGCCTCTTGGGACATCAGACCTTACAAGTATATGTAATCAAACATCATATGTCTTTGAGACTGCAGAAGGGTGGAGATAATATTAAGTGGCTTCAGTTTCTGGAAGTTGAACTTGCCTTGTAGTGATTGGCAGTCAGTTGGTATGGAGATATGGTGAAAAATTTAGGATGTGCGTTGTTGCATTAATAAGAGACCGGAGACATCTAGGGTGTATGACTTTCATTAAATTTAAAGGTGGATCACTTGGTCATAGGATAACATTTTATTGCCAATAGGGCCTTTTCACGCTATAAGTTGACTTTTACACATTGATATGATGACTTTTACTCAATTATGGTGTGACTTTAAGTATAAAATTATCTTGTTTTGTGCTATGATTTCCAGATGCTCGTCAAATCTGAAAAAACCCAGAGGTTATTTGTATTCCTCGGAACCCCTCGCTTAGCCATGCTTCATAATTGGAAAAAAGGCACCGTGGAAATATTTATGTGTAGAAGTTTGCTTAATAGTTGCTGCTATCTTGCCTATGAAACCACTTCGCTTTTCGCTTTTGCTGACTCTTTTTTTTTTTGGGTTTATGAGCATTGAGTGTACTGGGTTTATGAGCATTGAATGTACCCTACATTTTTGTTTAGTTGTCTTTTGGGGTTGGAAGCCTGGGCCAACTGTCTGGGAGCCAAGAATAGCTACCAGTAAGTTCTGAGTTATTCTTGCAAGGACCTGTTCCAGTCTTTTTACATGATAATTAGTTGCTGTGCAGTGGATAGCTGAATGAAAGGATATACATTAATCAGTTGAGTCAGAATGAACTTCTGATGTTTGTTGCTGTAACATATGGTACAGCTGTTAAATTTTTGCATTTAAACCATAAAAATGCTACCATGTTGACGAATCAAATCACTAGAAGCCATTAGACTTTCAATTAATATCATGTGGTTCTTTGTTTTTTTGATGCTGTAAATGATCCTGGGCTGGATGTTTGCTGACTTAAAAGCAGCTGTCTTCTTGTTTCTTTGAGCCTCTTCTATTAGTACTACAATAGTGTTTATGATGATATGATTCTAATACTTTGTTGAATTCTCATTTTCAAGGTATTGCCCTAGCTGCAAGCAACATCGCCCAGCGAGTAAGAAATTGGATCTTTGGAGACTGCCTGAAATTTTGGTTGTTCACCTGAAGAGATTCTCCTACAGTCGTATTTTGAAAAACAAGCTTGAGACATATGTTGATTTTCCCATTGACAACCTTGATTTGACAGGTTTCCTGGCCCATGAGAGTGGCCCTGGTTTGAATTGTTATAGGCTGTATGCCATCTGTAACCACTATGGCGGCATGGGAGGTGGTCACTATACAGCTCTGGTTTATGTAAGTGCTCCCTTTTCAAATAGATTGCATTCATTTTTCCATTCAAGTTCTCAATCTGAGTGCCTGTTTCCCACCCTGTGTAGGGTATTGTGTGTTTGTGCAGTTGCTACTTGATATTCTCTGATTCGGAATATATTGTGAAGAATGGATATATATACATGTTACTGAATGTTGGACTACATATTTCACTGTTATGAAGAGGATTTTGTATGATTTTAGTATGATGTTACCTGAGAAGTTTGCTTGGACCTTGCTTTCTTTGTTTGCTTGGACTTTGGCTTTGAGTGAACTGATTTTTTAGTCAATATGGGAATGATGGTTGTCCTCCTTTTAGAAAAGAGTTATTAGTAATGAACAGAATCAGAGATAACAGTGGAACCCGTAAAGTAGAGAACTTGAAAGTAAATGATTAGGAACATAGAAGCTACTATGGATCAGCACCAAAGTAGCTGAGAGCTTGACTATTTGAGGATCTGTGGCTGAAAATTATGAATCGTTTGAGATGATGCGTTTGGGACATGGACCTTCTGAAATCTCCTCTTATCGTTTTCGAGGAGAGCAATAGAGTATAGCTAACCACATCAACAATGATATAACTTCAACAGTAATTAATACAATGAGATAGAGCTGTAGAAGTGTATTATTGAATATAGCTTTAGCTACGCAAACTAACCAAGTATAAAGATAAGATCTTGACGTGGGAGAGAGTTATGAAGTATGCTTTATTCTATTGAAAGGTTCTGTTGTATTTATGCAAATCAGAAATGCTTATTGCACTCTTCCTTTGTTTCAAAATAATGTGCCACCTCTTCTTCGAAGTTTCATGAGGCTTATGCTAATCTGAAGAAATTAATTTATTTTTCTTAGAGATAATGTTGATATGGTGAATGTGGGATACTCTCAAGTCGTGTTGTCTGGTCTGAACTTTTATGAAGTATTTTTGTGTTGTATATGTGTTCTGGATATTCTCAAAATCATGTTGAATGTTTGGTCTGCTCTGGACTTTTAGAAATTTGACGTATTTTTGTGGATGCGGTACATTCTCAAATCGTGTCAAATGTGGGTATTAATTGTATTATGGTGCATTTTCTTCATTTGAATTTCTGAGACCTGGTTGGACTTGATCAACCCTGATTTCACGATGAATAACATTTTATATGAGATCTGAATTTTCTTTTGCTCAATCTCACAATCAAGTCGGATTCTTAAGTTTTGTTTTGAGTTGTGTTGTGCATGTGAAGCTGCTAACACTTTCTATGTCCTCGTGCAGCACGTTAAAAGGTGGTATGAATTCAATGATAGACTTGTTGAACAGGTTAGAGAAGAGAACATAAGAACAGCTGCCGCTTATGTTCTTTTCTATCGCAGAATCTCCGACACCTAAGTATATCTGGTGCAGCAAGACTAGCCATACGCAGCACAATATTTTTTGTGAAAATTTAGAATCACAATTTATACGATTACAGAAAGGAGCGGTGCACTCTTTTTTCTCTTTGTTTTTTTCCTCTAGGCCCTGATGTATATATTCTTAGGAAAATGTTACATGTTGGCGCAGCTGGCTCCTTGCCCGAAAATTTTCTGCAGTTTATCGGGCATGCTATGTGTATAATGTAGATAATGTGTGTATAAACCGCAGTAATACTGGTTAGTCTCCGACTACTTATCAAAGTAACCTATGCTCAGAGTGCGGAGATAAGGGGTCCTTCATATATGATTGAATATATGAAGCAGGAGTGCAGGACATTCGACTAATTTGAGGTATCATGATAAACTCCCAATATAGTATAGATGTTCATAATCAGAAAAGAAATGAAGTCAGATTGGCGATAGTAATGTCCAACAATTTAATTTGGAAGGGACCAAAATAAGAATGTTGTTTGATTATGTACATTCCAGCACAGAAGATTATATACACAACGAGCAACCCCACACAATGATGGATGACCTCGCGTTGGAAGAGGACCTCCCAATAGGACCTCCCAATCGGCAATAAAAAGAAGATGATGTCCAAGGATATTGCAATTTATGGGGGTTTGATTCACCTAATGGTTGTTATTAGTGTTATTGAATTAGCATTCATAATAATACTAATTTGACACAGGAGGAAGTGTCTACAATAGCGAAGGTATCTATGAACTAATAAGCGACAAGTTTCTGACATGAAAATCTATTAAAGTAGATTATACTTCATCTAATATAACGTTTATTACAGAGATAACACCAAATCTATTGTGATTTTATCAAAATGAAAAAAAGGGGATCAAAACCGTCAACGTAGAAGGTAATATATGGAAACTAGTAAGATATGAAATGGTTAATCAAGGTTCAAAGTCTGGTTTTATTACCCATGATGAATCAAGTTTTTGGAGATCATGAAGGCCAACTGGCCAAGGGGCCTGCTCCAAATTTTAGGAGCTATATTATACTTATCTTTGTATTTGATTGTATTAAGTTTTACAAACCTTTATTTGTTTTTAGCCCTTGTTTGTTGTTGCAGATAACAATTATGATAATTAATTTAAAAGCATTGGTAGTACATGCAAAACCGTTATGTGTCTCCCCTTCTAAGTCATTACATGGTGTCACATTATATAACTATCTAAGCTAGGACAAGTATATTAACCGCGTGACGCTCCTCTCTCTCACATTACATCATCCCAATACATAGAAATGGTATCAGTCGTCCTTAAGAGCACTTCCAATGGTGATCAAATCCATCACCAAAATCAGAAAATTTGGATTGAATAAAAAAAAACATGAATCTCATTGGTGACATAAAACCCATCACCAAATGACAAAATATGTCATTGTTCGCATGGTGAACAAACTCATCACCTTATGAACCGTGTAAATTGAAGACAAAAGGAGCATTGTCACACACAGCCAGCCAGTGGCAAGCTGCCACATGGCTGCTGCTGCGTATTTTTGGGAAATTTCGTGGAAATTTCCGCAAAATTTCCCAGAAAATTCCTATTTCAAAAAAAAAAAAAATACTAAAATTCATATTTTTTCCCCTCTATAAAATGATACCCATATTGATATATTTCAGAACAAAAAAAAACACTTCTCCTCCTCACCTTTCTCTCTCTAAAAATATTTTTACATAATTTTTCTCTATAATTTTTTACCTTCTCCTCGATTGTTGTTAATGAATTGATGTTGCATTTTCGATTACTAGTAATTAATCACCGACTAATGAAAGTAATTATCCGATAATAATAATTTTACTGGATTTAATACGCGATAATAATAATTACATTATCGTAAGTAATTATTATTTTACTAATAACCCAATAATGATAATTAATTTTTGGTAATTAATTATTATAATTTTAAGTAATCATAAGATGATTCATTTTTATTTTTAATATGTAAATCTATACAAATATATTAAAAGGCGTGTGAGAACAAGAAACTGTGCCACGTGGCGCTCCCCTAGGGAGTTTTAGTTCATGTAATCCATGTACAATAAAAAAATTAAGAAATTGCATAGTATAGGATTTGATCCCGAGACCTCAAGTACATATACTAAAGTTTTAACCACTAGGCTAAGTTGTATTTAGTGTTATTATCATAAAGTATTATATTAATAAATGAAATTTTTTCTTACCCGGGGCATAGCCCGGGACCACTAACTAGTTATATTATTAATTGAAGTAGGAAAGAGAAATAGGAGAGAGAAAGTTGAGGTGGGGTAGTGAAAAGTAGGAGAGATAAAGTGGAGTTTGATGGTTTTTTTGTTCATGAGAGTGGAGTGGAGGTGATACATTTGATCATGAAATGATCAAAACATGAGTAAGTAGGAAAATTTGGTGATCAAACCCATCACCATTGGGAATGCTCTTACAAAGATCTTCCAAAATATGTAAGGTTAGGAGAATATGTAAATTATGTAAGATTTGGCAGAATATGTAAAATTTGTCCCTTTTACAAAGATCTTCCAAAATAGATGGGCAATGGTGAGGAGAGGTGCGCCAACAGTGAGCAAATGCAAGGTTATTGGATACTTCAGGGAAGCCCAATTAGAACCACACGTGTAAGTTTCTCTACATGTGGCTCGTCTGTGATTACTTCTTTGAGTTTGCGTCCATTAGCGGACTGATCACTTCAAGAATTCTATAAGACTACAAAAGGCGCTAAGCCAATTAAAGAACAAAGGAAGATTTTCTTTTACGGGTCAATTTAAAGAATATGCTTTCTTTTCGTATGGGAGAGAGTGAATAGGCAGGAATTGTATTTACCATAAAAATTAGATGAGGCATTTTCGCCTCTTCTATTTAAGTTAAGAAGGATAATCGATCAACAAGACCCTTCTTTTCCCAAAAGCTGATTCAATAGGAGCATACTTCATATTTGCTTTATTCGAATTCATTCTTGCTAACTACCGCGAATCTGAAAAGGGCATCTTCTGTATATGGAGAGAGGAATCAACACCCCAAAGGAAGAACATAAATCCAGGACTTGATGCGGTCGGGGTTAAAACAACTCCAGCTACCAACAAGAGAGGTAAGGCGGTGGTGCTAAACCATAAAAGAAGAGAATATAGCCTTTCTCGCCTATTCCCTTGCATAGATTCTTATGGGAAATTCTCACTGATATCATCCAACTATTGACTTTTGATAATGATAGACGATTTTTTTTTACCTTCTCACTCCCACCAGTGTGTTTATGGCTTCTTAATTAAAGTGGTTGTTCAATTAGAAAATGTTAAGATTATTAATGGGTAGATAGTACGGATACTATCATATTCCTTATAACCTTCCCACCTCTGGTTCAACATCCCAACAATTATGTATTATATCACCTCATTCCAAAACCCCTTTCTTCCTTTTCTTTTTTCATTTTTGGAAAAATATTTTTCAATACCCCATTTAATAATTAATTACAATTGGGGTTGGCTCAAGTGGCGAGTTTTTCCATCTTCTTTATCAAAGTATAGGATTCCATTCATACCCCAAGTATTTGCTTGGGATTAAGGGGGAGGGGGTCGGGATGTTTGGTTTGTAATGGACCTCTAGGTGGGGGCTCTATACGAGGCAGAGTAGAGGATTTCATCTTACCTTAAAACACAAAAACTAAGTCCAAACATAACCCATTAGTCTACTATAATTTTAACTTATTGTCTCTTCAATTTGAGAACTCGTGAAACTACTCATGGTCATGGTTGATTACATGACCAACCATTATTTCTGAAAAGAAAAATCCTTAATATCTCCATGGCTTTGCAATGCAATCATGACTTCTAGATTTATCCAGCATACAGACTCTCTCTATATTACCCTCTTTTCCTACAAATTCACCTTTAGATCGAAGAAGAATAAGTTGAGGAGAGAGAAAGCTTAATTTTCGTAACCATGTTGGGAACTCGGATAAGTTTTCTTTCTCCCAAAAATACCTTCTCTTAGTTACCCTCTTTCTCGCAGCTAATTTAAGTTAGGGTTTTTATTTTGCATAATTTTCTTGGATCTTGATTTTGGTGAAGGAATCCAAGCTAAGGCCTCATCATGGAGAAGTCGGTTTTGCAACAACCAATTGAAGTTGTCGTAGTTAGCTCATCAGTTGTATTCATAACAGTACATTTATAAAATTGTTTGCCTTCGGAATGTCCTGTTGATATTACCCTTTTGATTATTTTTTTTGGATTTTGGTTTGAATTATATTGGTGTAGAAAAAACACTAATTAAGGGGTTGATTTAGATGGGAGTTGATTATTTTCTTTTTAAAGTGATGTGATTTTATTGGGTTTATAATGTGATGCTTGCCTAGTATTTCATCAATCGTTTAAAAGACTAGAATTAGAAGTAGAGGGTTTGGATGTTGCTAAAGTCACTAAGTCTTTGACACATAATTTAGTGTTTCATGCTGCTCTAAAGTCACTTAGTTAGCTTACTATTTAGTGTTTTTTATGATTTTTTATTGCTTATTAGCTATGTTACTCCGACACGGATACGGGTGTCGTATCCAAGTAGGGATCGGAGGATCAGACACTCTACTCCAAAAGTATGGCCGATACGGGGATACGGTCAAAAGAGTGTCTTGACCAGTTTTATAGACACGGGTATCATATAACTGTCGGAAAAAAAATCCACGCACCTTTTTTCTGTAAAAAGAAAAGTTGTAAAATTGTTAAAAAGTAGGTAGAATTTAAAATTTACCTTGAAAATTATTATAATTAAAGAATAGCAGACATTTATTTTTTATGTTGGTTTGATAAGTAAGAGTAAATGAGGGTCATGTTCCAATACACACTAGTTCCAATAGTCAACTGTCAATGCAGACATTTAATAAGTATTTATATTGCTTTTATCTATAATATTTCAAGCTTTTAGTAGTATTTGTTTTTTTTTTCAGAACCCACGTTTCTGACCTCCCACTCTCCCAGGCTCCCACCCTTTCACCTTCTATCTCTTTCTTTCATCTTCTTCACTTCTCTTCGTTCTTCCTCTCTGTGTCAATCACATCATAGAATCGGATAATAATGGAGTCCTCCTTCCAGTTTGAAATTGATCGAAAAGCAAAATCCCCATGGTAATTTTTCTAATCTCGATCTCCTCTCTTTCCAATTTCACATCTAGGGGTTGTCATCCAAGCCCTAGTTCTGTATTTCTCCTTTGCAATTTCAATGAGCTTTTCTTTATTCTCTTTTTCTCTTCTGATTGGGTGATTTCGACACCTGTCTTCAACACTTTTTCGATACCCGACTCTGACACTTCTCCCAGGCGTGTCGAGCGTCGTGTCGCGTGTCGTGTCAAGTAGACACGCGACATCCAAGGTGAAAGAGGGTGTCGAATTAACACAGCTCATTACTAATGACAAGATTTAGTATTATAGTATATTATTTTGTATAAATATTGATTAAATCTATGATAATTACCATTTATCAAAGGGATACTATCTCAGATGACCCTGACATATAACAATTTTTCCAAATAACCCCGACATTTTCACCCTTATCTTAGATAACCCTGAACTTTAATTTGTTATTAAACTTAATGAAATAGCTACGAAGGTCAATTAGTAGATGGTGGTATGAGGTGTAGGATGAGCATCCTATACCAGCTCCAAAACGCAAGGCAAGAAGAATGAAACGCACCAACTCCAACATGTAAAAAGTAATTGATTTGACAGCCAATGTACATTCCCATTACATCTAGTGTACATGTCGAAAATTCAAAAAGTAACTGATTTGACAGTTATTGTTCACCATCTAATAACTGATTTGATGTCAACCGCCATCATTTCCCCTCATATACTATTCACCACTTCTCTCTTTTCCACACTCAACCTCCTTGTACATTCTTGGCTTCGTGGTTGTTCATTAACAAAATCAAAATATACAATGACAGCCCCCAACTGAAAGTAACCCAATTCCTGAAGCTGATGTCAAGTGATAATTTGCAATCTTTGTACACTGGGTGTGTTGATGTTTGTTCACTAATGAAATTCAATATGTATAATTACAGTCCCATACCGAAATATGTCAAGTGAGTAATTTCCAATCTTTGTACACTGGTGTGTTGATGTTTGTTCACTACTGAAATTTAATATGTACAATTATAGTCTCATACCGAAATTCAATAAATCACAATATACATTGATCGTCATTACTTTGATCACTGAAAATCTCCAAATGTACACTCGTATATTATTCTACACCAAATCATACGCATTTGTACATTGAAAAAATTATTTCAGGTGATGAGAGGGAAAAAGCTGGTCCACTTTAAAAAATACTGCTAAAAGTCAGCCTAATAGGCAAGGTGTAGGATGCTCATCCTACACCTCGGTGTAGGATCTAATTTGTGAACGGCGGTAGCTTCTCGTCTTCTACAAGTAATTGAACTCGTCAAAACTAAAATTCACTCCTTCGAAGTCACTCATCAATGGCCTTTAGCTCATTCTCTCTTTCTCCTCCAATTTTCCTCTTTCCTATTTCCTTTTTCTCTCTCTTATTCCTCTTTCCACTGGGATTTTGTGACAACTACATCAACAACAACACAATAACAGAGCCGCTAGGGTTTGGTGATTCTTTTGGGTAATTGGTTTTTTTAGCAAAATTTTAATAATTCTCTCAAACACCCACCAAAATTGTCAAATGACAACAAGAAAAAAGTACAAGACAAGAGCAAGAAGAAGCAATTTCAGTTAGATTTCTTGAGCAACATCATCATCAAATTAGCATCCCTAAACCCCATGAATTACCTGATTTCTTACGAAAATCCCCGAAATTGTTTGACATGTATTAAGATGGTAAGGAAGTTGAGGAGTTCATTAAGGAGGAGAAGCGAGAAACTGAGGCACATGATGATGAAGTGGTTGAGTATGTGACGAGGGTTTTGATGATGTGGGTCGATAAGATTGCTCATTTTAGGAAGGATTTTGGGTTACCATGGGATTTTAGGAGCAATTGGGTGCATAAGTATCCAAAGTTTATTGAGGTTTATGAGCAATTATGCGATTTGTTTGGTTGTTTATGCAAGGAAAACTGTGAAAGATTGGGTATAAATAGGAATGGATAGCGAATTACAGGTGGAGGACAAATCATGTGTTGGTGGAGGAGGTGGAGGAAAGAGAGGAAATCAGGGGGGTGGTGGAGGAAAAAGAGGAAATTAGGGGGTCGTGGAGGGGGGGGGGGAGAGAGAGAGGAGCTTACACCATTGATGAGTGCTTAAGAAGAGTGAGCATTGAAAAACAAGAGAGAAAGAGATGAGCTTGGTTTTACTTTTAAATAGTTAATGTCGTTAGGTATTTCGTCAGATTTAATGACAAAATACAAGTTCAGGGTTATGTGAGATAGGGGTGAAAATGTCGGGATTATTTGGGAAAAGGCCTATATGTTAGGGTCACCCGAGATAATATCCCTTTACCAAATCCCATAGTTCAACAAAATTGGCTTCTTTAATCTAATTCAAATTGAAATTTAATTTTAGAAGAAAAAAAGACGCAGGATATATCAAGTCCCTTTATCAAAAGTCGTAAATAATTGTATTAATTTCTAAGTAGTCTTTGTTTCATAGACCATAATATGGAATTGTATTACTTTCAAAAGAGAACTTTTTATGATTTTTTATAAGGAAAAATTATTTAGAATAAGTTAACCTTTGCGTGGTCTTTTCAAAATAAGGCAAACTTTCGATTATTAATGACCAAGCTAATTTACCGAGATTAAATTTTATAAAGTTTAATAACAGTTTACCAATTTGACCCGTAATTAATTGAACTTGTGAAATGTATGTTGACCTTACCCAAACCCCCTTCTATCTCCTTTATCTCTCCTACCATTAACCCACCAACTCTAATTACTTATAATATTTTAGGTACACCCATAAGCACCTAGAACAAGGTACTACCTCTTACATATTTTGCTCAAATCTAAAATATGCAATATGAAATGAGCAAGATATGTGAGAGGGAGTACCTAAAAGGTTCTCCTAATTACTTCTTTATACATCCTTCATTCGCTTTCGGCAAACCGTCTCTCCTTCTTCCATCAACCACACCACCATTGCCCCTCTCTCTTGTTCCCCTATATTGTACCGACATGGCCCTACCACCACCACATACTGCAACATTTAATGAACTAAAGGAGGAACTTAAGGTTTTCAGTGAATCACTATCATCATTGAATCAACATTATCAATCATCCTCATCATCAACCATCATGATTTGAGTTGATACGTGGAGGAGATGTGAAATGGTGGAATCAAGCACCCAACCACCCTAAGCTCCACCTTAAAGCCATAATTTATCTCTTTCTCGCATCTTTATCTCTCATGTAGTAGCACCACCACTGGTGAATGACCCAAATTGGAATGCGGTAATACTTGATAAATATGGTGCTCTTATTAAAACAGGGACATGGGAGTTGGTACCTAGCCCTGCGGGGGGTAAATATTGTTAATTGCATGTGGCTTTTCAAACATAAACTGAAATCTAACGGAGACCTTGAAAGACACAAAGCTCGGCTTGTTTGTGATGGCATGTCTTAGGAAGTTGGCGTTGACTGTAATGAGACATTTAGCCCTGTGGTTAAACCGCAGACTATTCGTACTGTATTAAGCTTATCTATGGCTCGCAAGTGGTCTATTCATCAGCTAGATGTTAAAAATGTCTATCTTTATGGTGATCTTCGTGAGACAGTAAATATGTATCAACCTCCCGAGTTCGTTGATTCTCGCACTCCCGATTATGTTTGTCGTTTGCGTAAGGCTCTCTATGGCCTAAAACAGGCACCACGTGCCTGATATCAACGTTTTGCTACTTATATCTTGAAGAGATTGTTAAATCTTCCCAAATCAATTAAAATCGCATACTTTCTAACTCAATATAAATCTCATAAAAATCTGATTTTATAAGATTTAACAAAATATTTTAAATATTTAAAGTTTTCGGTTTTATTTTAAAGAATCAATTTTTCAAAACAACACTTATAAAAAAAATCCGAAAATTACATACTAACATGTATAATCTAATTTTATTACCCAAAAATGAATTTCGGATTTTATAAAATTATGTATCAAATATTTGTTTTAATAACTAATTAAATAAATAAGATAATGACAAGAGCAGCTATTGTTAAAATTATACTAAAATAACCTTTAAAATTCAAACTATATTTCCCTCCAAATGATTCCCTCCAATGTGATTTTAAAATAGTTTAAAATGAGTTTTGAAGATAAAATTTAAAATTGTTTTAAATAATCTCAATAAATGCCTAAAAATACGGGGTATTATAGTCTACCCCCTTAAAAGAAGTTTCGTCCCGAAACTTACAAAGATTTTAAAAATATTTGTTTTCGTGCTAAAATTATGAATGCACATGTAAGATGCAATATTATGACTCTATATGCTCTAAGAATGTAAAAGCGCGCGAAACTCTATCGCATTCTACCCCCCTTAAAAAGGGAGTTACGCCCCCGTAACTGTACTAACCTCAATGAACAACTCTGAGTACTTTCTACACATTTCGTCCTCAGCCTCCCAAGTCGCTTCCTCGGTTTTGTGATTGGACCAAAGAACTTTCAATAACTTTACATCCTTGTTTCTAGTACTACGGACTTTGCTATCTAGGATCTTAATCGGTCTTTCCTCATAGGTTAAGGTCTCATCCAATTCGATAGATTCAGGCTGCAACACATGAGAAGAATTGCAATATACTTCCTCAATTGTGACACATGAAAGACATTATGTACTTGCTTAACTCATTAGGTAACTCTAAACGATAAGCCACCTTGCCAACCCTGTCAAAATTTTATAGGGTCCAATGTACTTTGGGCTTAGCTTGCCTCTCTTTCCAAACCTCATTACCCCTTTTGTCGGAGAAACTTTGAGTAAGACGCTTTCTCCAACCTCGTACTCCTCATCCCTCCTCTTCAAATCGGCATAGCTTTTCTGTCGATCTTGGCGCTCTATCTTTTCCTGAATATAATCTGACTTGCTTCACGGTGTCCTCGATAAACTCTGGCCCAAGTACAATCGTTTCACTTATATCATTCCAACATATCGGGCTTCGACATTTTCGACCATACAAAGCTTCAAACGGTGCCATTCCAATACTTGCATGATGACTGTTGCGTAGGAGAATTCAATCAAATCCAAGTAATCTTCCCATGATCCTTGATACTCCATTACACAAGATCTTAACATGTCTTCCAATGTCTGAATAGTTCTCTCAGTTTGCCCATCAGTAGCTGGGTGAAAAGCGTACTCATCAGTAGCTTGGTCCCCATTGTTTTTGCACACTTTGCCAAAAGTTCGATAAGAACCTAGAATCTCGATCAGAGATGATGTCCTTTGGTACTCCATGATACTTCACTACAACTTCACATAGGCTATAGCCAATTGATCCATCGACCAAGTATTCTTCATTGGTATAAAATGCGGTCTTAGTCAAACGGTCCACTACCACCCAAATAGTATCATTTCCTTTCTTACTTTTGGAAGGCTCCCACAAAATCCATTGAGATAGAGTCCCATTTCCAGCTAGGCACTTCCAAAGGTTGGACCATCCCTTGAGGTCTCTTATGTTCAATCTTTACCTTTTGACAAGTAAGACACTTAGCCACAAATTCAGCAACTTCTTTCTTCATGTTTGACCACCAAAAAGTCTTCTTCAAATCCTTATACAACTTATCTCCCCCTGGATGCATTGAGTATGGTGATTGTGAGCTTCCTCCATCAATTTCTGCTTAAGATCCCCTTGATTCTGAGGCACACACCATCTTCCTTTGAATCTCACACTGCCATCATCAAATATTTTGAAGTCTAGTGCTTGGCCCTCTTGAATTTTCTTCTTAATTTTCTCCAATTTATCATCCCCAGCTTGACTTTCCCTGATCTCATCAAGAATAGAAGGTTGGATCGCTATGGCACCTAGTAGTTCTTCTACGCTTCCTAGCTCCATGACTTCCAAGTTCATCTTCTGAAACTCCATACATAACTGATCTGGCAATATTATTGCATTAATCGAATGACTAGTCTTCCTACTCAAAGCATCAGCCACAACGTTAGCCTTCCCTTCATGATACTGGATATCCAAGTCATATCCTTAATGAGTTCTAACCATCTCCTTTGCCTCATGTTCAACTCCTTTTGAGTAAATATGTACTTCAAGCTCTTATGATCTGTATAAATCTTACAAGTTACTCCATATAAATAGTGTCTCCAAATCTTCAAGGCGAACACAATGGCAGCTAATTCTAAATCATGAGTTGGATAATTCACCTCATAAGGTTTCAATTGCCTCGAAGCATAAGCAATCACCTTTCGATTTTGCATCAGTACACACCCTAAGCCATATTTCGATGCATCACTATAAACCTCATATTGTTGACCTTCATCTGGCAATGCTAAAACTGGTGCTGAAGTTAACCTGTTCTTCAAGTTCTGAAATGCCTCCTCACACTCTGAACTCCAAATAAATTTACACTCCTTTTTCATCAAGTTAGTCATAGGCCTGAAATCCTAGAGAAGTCCTTCACAAATCTTCGATAATATCCGGCCAACCCCAAGAAACTCCTTATATCAGATACACTCTTCGGAGTAGGCCATTCAGTAACAGCTCGAATCTTAGCGGGATCCACTGAAACACCCTCTTTCGAGATCACATGGCCCAAAAATGCAACTTCCTCCAACCAAAACTCACATTTAGAAAGCTTAGCATATAACTGATGCTCTCTCAACTTTGACAAAACTTGTCTTAAATGCTCCTCATGTGCCTCCCTATCCTTAGAGTAAACCAGAATGTCGTCGATGAAAACAACAACAAATTTATCCAAGAACGTTCTGAAAGTTCTATGCATCAAATCCATGAAAACTGCAGGTGCATTAGTCAAACCAAAAGGCATCACCGTGAACTCATAATGTCCATAGCGAGTCCTAAAGGCTGTCCTTGCGATATCATTCTCCGCAATCCTTAATTGATGATAACCAGACCTCAGGTCTATTTTAGAAAAGATTCCAGCCCCTTGAGTTGGTCAAACAAGATCATCTATTCTCGGAAGTGGGTATTTGTTCTTGATAGTTACACTATTTAGTTCCCGATAGTCAATGCATAGCCTCAAACTCCCATCTTTCTTTTTCACAAACAGTACTGGTGCACCCCATGGTGAAGAGCTTGGCCTGATGTAGCCTTTCTCCAACAGCTCATCCAGTTGGATTTTTAGTTCCTTCATTTCTGCAGGTGCCATTCGGTATGGGGCCTTAGAGATTGGTCCTGTTCCGGGCACTAAGTCTATGGTGAAATCAAGATCTCTCACTGGCGGCATTCCTGGAATCTCGTCAGGAAAAACATCTGGAAACTCACTCACCACTGGTACCTTGCTAGGTTCAACCTCTTCCATTATTTCTTGAACACTACACATAAACAATGGGTACCCTTTCTTTATACAAGACTGTAGTTGCAAGGCAGAAATTATCCGTAGGCCCTTTTGTTTCCCTTCCCTCCTGTAAGTCACCCTAACCTTGTTTGGTCCGGTTAAAATACTTTTTGAGCCTCACAATTGATATGACCCTTATATTTTCCAAGCCAATCCATCCCAAGGATGACATCTAGGTCTTTCATCTCATACTCAATCAAGTCAGACGGGAATTCTATTCCTGCTATAAGTAGAGGTACCTGCCTATACAACTTAGAACAATGCAATTCTTCCTGATGGTAATGCAAAACTGACAGAAATGTTTTGGACTGACTAGTCCTAGACGTTCACCTAGGGTCCTAGTCATGAATGAATGTGATGCTCCTGAATCAAATAGAACTTTAACAGGCATAGAATTAACAGAAAAAGTACCAGCTATCACATCAGATGTGGCCTCGGCCTCACGACCATTTATTGCAAAGATGCACCCCTTGGTCTGACTATTTCCATTCCCGTTTCCTGGCTTAGCACTCCCAGATTGTTGAGTAGGGTTTGACGGGTTAGAAGCTATGGTCTTGTTATCCTGGGCAGGAATAGGTGGTTTTCCTTCAGATTTCCAGTAACATTCATACTCACGATGACCTAGCTTTTGGCAATACCTACAAGTCACTGGCTTCCCTTCACAATCTTTTCCTGGGTGGTTCTTATTACACTTCTTACAATGGAACACCCTTTTGGGCCTCTCCGCCTGATTGATTTCTTGAAGTCTGATCATTGGTCCTAGCCCCAAGGTTTCTTCCATCTCTTCTTTTGCTTCCTCCCTTAAACTTTTTCTCATTCCCTAGGCTTGGGTAGTTGCCATTCCCTTTCCTCTTTTCTCCTGAAGAGTTTCCCTCTAGTTCCTTCCCTCTAATCCCATACAAGTGGGCAGCTCTCCCATAAACCTCATCAAGGGTGCTAAAGGTGGCTCCTCCGAGCTTTCCTTGCAAAGATAGGGTCAAGCCTTGCTCAAATCTTTGAGCCTTAAGAGCCTCAGTGGGTACTACTTCAGGTGCAAATCTCATTAGCTCTATGAACTTACTGTAGTATTCTGAAATGGACATGGCCCCCATCCTAAGGTTAATGAACTCCATACTTTTCTGCTTTCTTAAGTGGTAGGGTAAAACTTGGTTCTTAAGGCTTCTTTCAACTCGGTCCACCCAAAATTGCGCTCAATCGTCAAATCATTTTTCCTTTGGCTCCACCAAAGATCTGCTTCCTCCTTCAGATAATACACTGCGTTATTCAGCTTAAGCTCTTCTGGGCAGTTGATGGCATCAAAAAGCTTGTCAAATTCCCTAATCCAGTTTTCAAGACTAGCTGGGTCCTCTTTCCCATTGTAGTAAGGGGTTTTGAAGCAGACACCCTCTTAAATACTTCTCCAAATGCATATAATTCATTGGACTTCGAGGGTGGGGTGTTCGCAACTTGCTGGGATAAGGCAGCTATTATTTCAGTCAACTTTTTCAAAGTAGAATTCAATTTGGCACTATTTCCACCCCTATGCCTTTGAGACATCTTCCTGAGTGGACAACAATAGATCTTAACTAAACGAACATATAATGAACAGATAACAGGTAAACCATCTCATTAATAATAATCAAATTGCATACATGGTTTCTTTATTCGAAAGCAACACAAAAATGATAATAGTAATAATAACCCCATAAAGTTACTACATTAACTTGTCAACTACTGACAATTATTTAAGCCTAACATGAAGATCCTATTCATAATAAATCATAGGTAAGACTCCCTCCCTCCAAATTCTCTTTCATAGGCGGCCGACGACATGGGTGAGTATTCAGGACTCGGTGGCACTTCTTTAAGAGGGTTGGATCGTCCTTTGAAGTGTTATCTTTAGGAGTTGTAGGTGTATATTCTGGACTTGTAGAGCGAACAGATGTGGTATAAATGATGAGATGATGAGGCTTCAGACATAAGCGAATCAGCTATCGAATTCTATGGTAGCATTAGATGTAGACTCTAAGTTCCTTTCCCATGTCTTCTCTGCATAGTATAAGTCTCCCCAAATGTCAACATATCAGCTATCCATACCCCTTCATGCACGTGTTCATGCTTATTCCACTCATTTTCATTCAATAGTACATCCTCATATTTCCTAAAAAGATTTTCATCTTTGGAATTCTAGGTAAGTGAATAAGAGTTAGAAGAATTTTCCAAGGGTCAGTCCTCATTTCTCTTCTTCCTTGTGAAACTAAGAACTTGCATAAAGATGAATTCCTTGAATAAAGAATGCTATAGTGTGATAATGCCTCTTAAAATAGGCGGCATCATAGTAAGTATCCCTTACAAACTCAAGCATCTGAAATTTAAAATTTAACAAGTAAGCATTTAATTTGCAAATAGTTAACCAAATAAAGTTGCATAACGCAATTTCTTTCTCCTTTTTCCACAAAAGAATAGTCCTAAAAATAATAATGCAACTTGATAAAAATCGGCCTACTATTTAGGTACTCGAAAAAAAAAATCAAAGTCTATCATCTTATTCTACTTATGCACATAAAATGCTAAAACTTTTCTTGCCAAAATTATTTTTACAACCTTTTGTTTTTCCAAATATTTTATAATGAGTACTTGATTCATGACAAAGAATAGTCGGGCCAATGAATTTCCCAGGAAAGGGTTGGTTACACGCAACGTTGGTGAGAGCCCAAGCCTTTCCTTGCCAGAAGCATTGACAACCCAACTTATCCAAATCAATCGTTTTTCCTCAAATAATAAAATAGATCTTTATGCATAATAATATAAATATGAAAAGAATGCGAAACTCTCTAACCTATATGCCCATCCTTAAGTCTACCCATTAATTTTAGATTCCAGTTTCATATCCCTAGGCTTTTAAACTGATACCACTTTGTAACACCCCCAAATTTCTCCACTTTAAAAACTTATACTTTCGTAAAATACTTGGAGAAACTTAAGGGTATTACCACCAAATATAAATATATTTTGGCAATACTATAACTTGATACACAAAATATGCAGCGGAAACTTCTAACTTTATTTATAAAAATAATATTATTATCCAAAAACCACAATACTAATATGAAAAGTCTAAAGACTACTAAAATAGTGATCTAATTCTAATGATCCCAAAAGGTTCCTCCCATGCATCATGAATCATCAATAGACCTGCAAACTACTCCCGTAAGGAAAGTAGGGCAAAGCCAAAACAAATAGGAAATACGAGTCAGTTGAAATACTGAGTACAATTACGTGCAAGACTTGTAAACTTGTAAATATATAATTCACATACTTTCATAAACATGCTTTATTTCACAATTCTAGTGATAACAAAAGATAAGATCAATCCATTATTAAAATTCACGTTAACACCAAAGAATATATCTCCTTTAATAATTCCATTAAAAGTGGAAAATAATAATATAAGAACTTAACTTAAACCCCTTTCCTTGATCCGCGGATCCTAAGTGTGCACACCCCCAAGCTAGTATACCTTTATAATACAAAGACATTGGAGTAACCTTAATGCCAACTAGTGGACTTGGAAGAACCCTTCTTGAACAAAGCCAAGGGTAATTGTAATAAGAATAACGTAGGGGTAAACCTTTCCTTTAATTCAAATAAAGAATTATGATAAACAAACTTAATTATAGGGAATTAAAAAAAAGATAATTTAAACTTTTAAAACTAAAACTCATGCTAATATTTTTGAGTTACTCAAAGCCACTGATTTGCAAAAGTGGATTCCTTCATAAAAAAAAATGGATTATACATGCAAACTATTTTTTTATTTACTTTTCTAAAACAAACAAAACAATATTTGGTTGGTTTAGCATATCTACGAGTCAACAAAGCAAGAGAAAATACAAGCTTTAATTTTATCTAGCCTAAATGATAAGAAGGTTTGATTAAACCAATTGCATATACCAATTCATATAATTTATACTAAAACACACATAACTAATGTATACATAATAATTAAAGATCAAGCCACGTAAACGTACCTTGATAATTCACGAAACAAGAAAATCAACTAGTAAGGGAATGTTCACGAACGAAATCCTCCTATTAATTATAAACTAGTTCTAATCAAAACGATGAACATATGAACTCTAAAAGAAAATTATGCTAAACTAACTAATTATAGACATGATTCATGCTCAAACAATTAAAACATGTTTTTATAAAACTCAAAAAGATCAAAAACTAGGAATTAAAACAACTTTTAAAAAAATAGAGTACTTACAAAACCTCCCGCTAAAACTCCTCGGTGAAAACTAAAACTACTCAAAGAGACCACTCACTTTAGGGAAAACTTTATAAGGAACTCTCAATATTTTTTTTGGTGAAGAGAAAGTGAAGGATTAGAGGGTATTTATAGTGTAAACTAGGGTAGAAAAGAGGTAAAACTTTCCTAAATTATTAAAATTAGGGAAAAGAATTTAAAAATTTTGCAACATTACAAAGCTGCCGTGCAGCAGCTGTAGATGCAGCAAAAATATTTTTTTTTTTTTTTTTTTAAAAAAACTCTTCCCTTATTTGTAAAAATTCTTTCCTAAAATCAATTTTGTTTGATTTTAAAGAGATTGTTAAATCTTCCCAAATCAATTAAAATCCCATACTTTCTAACTCAATATAAATCTCATAAAAATCTGATTTTATAAGATTTAACAAAATATTTTAAATATTTAAAGTTTTCTGTTGACCCTTGAGTTTTGAAGATGACCTAACCACAAAAGACATAGTATATTTTATTTTATGTTGATTGCAAGGTAATTCATGCTCGAGCTAAGAGAATACTTGATTGAAGATTAAAGCGGAGAATTAATCAAGATCGAAGTAAAGATGTTCGAGAAATGAAGAATCAAGCATGGAATGAAGATTAGAATACATTAGGGTATTTATTAATCTTCTTGTTAAGGTTGAGTAATAGCTTTATTAAGTTCGTAGTGAATTCTCAAAGGAACTTGGTTCTGTTCCATGAAAGGAACAGACCTGGCACTATAGGAACAAGGCTTAGGAACAAGACTTAATAATTAGGGAACAAGACTTTAAAACTAATTTAGGAACTACTAAGTGACTAATATTGTGCGCCTAAGATAATTGTGTGCCTAATATAGTTGTTAGAGTTTTTAGGGATAATTTGACTAAGATCCATAATTTTAGGAAGTTAGTTTAAGTTTGTTAGGAAAAGATTTTAAATTGATTTTCTGATTTTAAAATAACTGATTTTCAAATATTATCTTTTTAAAATATAAATTTTATCTTTTACGTTTTATTTAAAAGATTTAGTTTTCGAAAATATATTATTTCCGGTTTTCAGAATGTTTCGGATTTTTTGAAATACAAAAAATGTTTCCGGTTTTTATAAAAGATTTTGAAAAAGATTTTTTCTTAAAAACTAGCTAAAAGATTTTTATTTATTTATTTCCTAATTCTAGCTTACACGCCTAAATGATTTACTGCTACATGTTTATAGAGTTAGTGGATTTAGTGGCTAAGTTAATTATCCTCCAAGTATTTAATTAAATTAAATAAGATTAATTATTCTCCAAGTTTGCAAAACCACGTATTGTTACTGCTTCTATGGATGAAGTAATGGATTAGTGGATGATGTACATACTTGAATAATAATTTAATTTAATTAATTAATTAGAAATCATGGAGAACATGTGATAATGGTCTAAGTTAGTGGAAATCATGTCTTGTCTTAATGTCTATAAATAGGCGCCTAATTCATTTGAGAAAATTGTGTCTGACTTAGTTAATTTGTCTTAAGTTATCTAAAGTGTCAGTGCCTTTCCTTAAGAGAATTCATACTTACATTAATCGAGTTTTATTACTCTTCCATTGTTTTACAAAGTGTATTTTTGAGAAAAAGGGTTTGAGTGAACTCTTGTAAGTGTGAGAAAGCTTTGAGTGAAGCAAGAGAAAGAGAAAGAGAAAGAGAAAGGAACTTCGAGTGAAGTTTGAGAGAAAACGTCAGTTGTTGGGAACTGTCGTTGGGAACTTGAGTTGAGTGACTTAAGTTGAGAATCGAGAGAAAAGTAATAGGTTGTAATCAGAGTTGTTTTGGCCTATTATAGTGGAAAGTTGTTTAAAATCCCTTGTGGTCGAGGTTGTTTCTTCCTACTAGGCCTAGGAAGTTTTTCCTCGTAAAATCTCTCGTGTTCCCATTGTTTGTTCCCAAGTTTACTTTTAATTCCGCAAAAAGTAGTGCTTATTCTCTCACTATAATTCACCCCCCCTCTTATAGTGCTCATATTATACAACAATTGGTATCAGAGCGGGAACTCTAATATTCAGGAAACCCTGTTGAGTTCAAGATCTTGAAAAATATGAATACTAGAGAGAAACTGGAAGAAGGGTACTCTACGCAGAGGCCACCAATGTTCAATGGTAAGTTTTACACTTACTGGAAGAACAGAATGGAGATCTTTATCAAAGCCGACAATTACCAGGTATGGAGAGTCATAGAGGTAGGTGATTTTGAAGTCACTACCACTAATGACAAGAATGAGGTAATTCCTAAATCTATATCTGATTTTGATAAAGCTGATTTCGAAAAGATGGAAATTAATGCTCTTGCTATAAAATTGCTTCATTGTGGTCTTGGTCCTCATGAACACAATCGTGTCATGGGATGTAAAACCGCAAAACAAATTTGGGATCTTCTTGAAGTCACTCATGAAGGTACGAGTGAAGTTAAGAGATCAAAAATAGATCTTTTGATGAACCAATATGAACTTTTTCAAATGAAATCAAAAGAGTCTATCCAAGACATGTTTACACGCTTTACTAATATAATTAATGAGCTAACATCTCTTGGTAAAGTGATTACATCTGAGGAACAGGTACGAAAGGTCCTAAGGAGCCTTCCTAGGGATCGTTGGATGGCTAAGGTAACTGCCTTCAGGAAACTAAGGACTTTACTAAGTTCAATTTGGAACAACTTGCTGGTTCCCTCATGACTCATGAGTTGCAATTGGACAATGAGAATGGAGATATGTCCAAGCAAAAGTCGATTGCCTTAAAAGCTGATGAAAGTGAAGGCTCAGAAACATGATGAAGAAGAATCCGCTCTCATGGTCCGAAAATTCAAAAGAATGTTTAGGAACATGAAGAAAGGTGATTACAAAGGTAAGAATAAGAAATATTCTAACAAACTTGTTTGTCATAAGTGTGGCAGTTCTGAGCACTTCATCAAGGATTGTCCCCAATGGGAACAAGAAAAAGGCAAAGGAAGGGAACAGAGCAGAGATAGGAACAAAGAATACAAAAACTCCTATACTCGATCTGACATGAAGAAAGCTATGGTTGCTGCATGGGGAGACTCTGACTCGGAGGAAGAAGATGATCCTCAACCAAATGAGGAGACTGCAAACTTCTGTCTTATGGCTCTTGACAATTCCGAATCTGATGAAGAGATTGAATCTCTTGAGGCAAGTCTAGACACCATCAAAACTCGTCTTAATTCTTTAAGTAAAGAAAAATTATTTGAGTTTATTGTTGACGCTGTAAATGATTGCAAAGATGAAACCATTAAACTAAAACAATGTCAAAATGCTTTAAGTGTAGCAAAGGAACATACCTCTTGGCTTAAAAGTGTTCGATGTTGATATTGAGAAAAGATTTTTCGAATCGTTTGATAAAAATCTTAAATTAAAAGAGGATTTCGAAAATCTTAAAAATGAGAACTACTTGTTGAGCTTGAGTTTCACAACTAAAAGAGTTTGTTCCTGAAGTAAGTTCATTTGACATTAAGTCAGTTCCCTTGCAAAGTTTCAAATCTGAAATAAACGAATTGAAAAATCATGTTTCATTTTTGGAAATTGAAAATAAGGAACTTGTAGGGGAACTGCACCAAATGAGAAATGAAAAGAAAATGCTACCTATTCCAAACTGGATTAAGAACCCTCAAACAAAACGAACTGAAGGTCTTGGTTTTAATCACAAAAAGAAATTTGAAAAACCTAAAAGAGAGTTGATTTACCAAGTGATAAAGTTTGTATGTTTTGTGGGAACACTGGTCATTTTAGGAACTCTTGTCCTAAAAGACTTGGTCGCATCAATGAGAACTTGGAAACAAGTAAAGTAATTTGGAAAAAGAAATCTATTGTTCCTGAAGGAAAGGAACCCAAGAAAGATTGGGTTCCTAACTCTAACAATTAGTTTTCTTGCAGGTTGGAGTGAGGGGGAACAACACATGGTACCTAGACAGTGGTTGTTCTAAGCATATGACTGGAGATAAATCAAGATTTCTCTCACTCTCAGCCTACAATGGTGGAAGTGTGACTTTTGGTGACAACAAGAAAGGTAACATAGTTGCCATGGGCAAAGTTGGTAAGTCATCGTCACATTCCATAGAAAATGTGTTTCTAGTTGATGGATTAAAGCATAACTTGTTAAGTATTTCCCAATTCTGTGATAGAGGGAACTGTGTGAAGTTTAATAGTGAAAAATGTTTGATAGTCAACAATAGCACAAAGGATATCATTTTGGAAGGAACAAGGAAAGGGAACACATATGTTGTGGATCTCAACCTTGTTCCCAAAAACAAATTCACATGCCTTAGTGTTATTGATGATGATTCATTCTTATGGCACAAGCGTCTAGGTCATGCTAGCTTTTCCTTGCTTGACAAACTGCGTTCTAAAGAACTAGTTTTAGGTTTACCCTCTACTAAGTTTCATTTAGATCATGTGTGTGATGCATGCGCAAAAGGCAAGCATGTTAGGTCCTCTTTCAAGTCCAAGAATGTGGTAAGTACCACAAGACCTTTAGAGTTAATACATATGGATTTATGTGGACCTATGAGGATACAAAGTGGAGTGGAAAGAAATATGTGTTAGTAATTGTAGATGACTTCTCTAGATTTACTTGGGTTATTTTTCTTTCTAGCAAGGACGAGACTTATGATGAGTTCCTTGTCTTTGCAAAGAAAGTACAAAATTTGAGTGGTCATAAGTTACTTCACCTTAGATCCGACCATGGTAAAGAGTTTGAAAATTATAAGTTCGATGACTTTAGCAGAGACAATGGATTAGATCACAATTTCTCAGCCCCTAGAACACCTCAACAAAATGGTGTTGTTGAAAGGAAGAATAGAACACTAGAAGAGATGGCTAGGACTATGTTAATAGCTAGTGGACTTCCTAAAAATTTTGGGCAGAAGCTGTGAATACTGCTTGTCACATTATAAATCGAGCCATGGTAAGACCTTTATTAAATAAAACGCCCTATGAGTGTATTTTGGTAAAAAGCCCAATATTACATATTTCAGAACATTTGGATGTAAATGTTTTGTTCATAATAATGGGAAACAAAATATTGGAAAATTTGATGCTAGAAGTGAAGAAGCTGTATTCTTAGGATATTCTTCTAGTAGCAAGGCTTATAGAGTGTATAATAAAAGGTCTATGTGTGTAGAAGAAAGTGTGCATGTTATTTTTGATGAAACAGATAAATTTGATGCAAGCACACAGGTTGAAGATGACTTCGAAATAGGATTGACAAAGACCTAAGTCTTATTGATGAGACTTTGGAAGACGAAGTCATGGGAACAAAGCCAAGGGAACAACATCCTGTTCCTGTTCCCAATGAGGAAGAAGAGGAACTAAGTGATGATGCACTAGTGAATGAATCCACTATTGTTGAACCTGGTTCCCAAGTACAGGGAAATGAAGATGATCAAGGAAACCAAGTTTCCATCCAGGATTTCCAACCAAAGCCTTGGAAAACTCATCGTTCCCATCCTGTGGAACTAATAATCAGTGACATAAATAAGGGAACTCAAACGAGATCTCAATTGAAAAATTTTGTGCTTTTCATGCTTTTCTTTCTATGTTGGAACCTAGGAATCATGAAGAAGCTCTCACTGATGCTGATTGGATCGTAGCAATGCAGGATGAACTTCATCAATTTGAAAGAAACAAAGTTTGGCACCTTGAACCTAAGCCTAAACATAACAAGGTTATTGGTTTAAAGTGGGTGTTTCGAAACAAATTAGATGAGTTCGGAACTATCATAAGAAACAAGGCCAGGTTAGTTGTGAAAGGATACAATCAACAGGAAGGCATTGATTATGAAGAAACTTTTGCTCCAGTTGCAAGATTGGAAGCAATTAGAATCTTCATAGCTTTTGCTGCCTTCATGGGTTTCAAATTGTATCAAATGGATGTAAAATGTGCTTTTCTAAATGGTTATCTTAATGAGGAGGTATTTGTAGAACAACCTCCAGGTTTTGAAAATAAAGAATTTCCTAATCATGTCTTTAAGCTTGACAAAGCTCTTTATGGGTTAAAGCAAGCTCCAAGAGCATGGTATGAAAGACTTTCTAAGTTCCTTCTTGAAAATGAGTTTAAAAGAGGAAAATTGGATCGAACCTTGTTTTTAAAATCAAAAGGAAAACATTTATTAGTTGTTCAAATATATGTTGATGATATTATATTTGGTGCACTAATGAATCTTTGTGCAAGGACTTTGCTAATCTCATGAGTAAAGAATTTGAAATGAGTATGATGGGTGAGCTCAACTTCTTCTTGGGGTTGCAAATCAAGCAAACAGAAGAAGGAATCTACATCCATCAACAAAAGTACATAAAGGAACTATTGAAAAAGTATGGTTTGGAAGCATCCAAAGTTAATCATACACCTATGGGAATCTCAACCAGATTGGATGAAGATTCTATAGGAACAAGTGTGGATCAAACCAAATATCGAGGTATGATTGGCTCATTACTATATCTAACTGCAAGTCGTCCTGATATTGCTTTCAGTGTAGGTATATGTGCAAGGTTTCAAGCCAATCCAAAGGAATCTCATCTCACAGCTGTGAAGAGAATCCTAAGATACCTCAAGGGAACAGATGATTTAAGCCTATTCTATTCGAGGAGTGATACCTTTGAATTGAAAGGATTTGCGGATGCTGACTATGCAGGAGATCTGGTCAATAGAAAGAGTACATCAGGTATGGTTCAGTTCCTTAGTCATAGTTTAGTTTCTTGGAGCACCAAGAAGCAAAACACAGTTTGCTTTATCTACAGCAGAGGCTGAATATGTTGCAGCAGCAGCATGTTGTTCCCAAATGCTATGGATAAAACAACAACTACGTGACTATGGAATCTACTTTGAATGTGTTCCCATCTATTGTGATAATACTAGTGCTATTAGTATTTCTAAAGATCCCTGTACATCATTCAAGAGTCAAACACATCCATATTAGGCATCACTTTCTGAAAGATAATGTTGAAAAGGGTCTTATTAAAATGGAATTCTGTGAGACTGAACGTCAAATTGCAGATATCTTGACAAAACCCTTAAATAGAGATAGGTTTGAGAAATTGAGACTTGAACTTGGCTTAATAAATTGAAATGATTGCTACATTATTCCCCTTTGTGTTAATTCTTTGGCATTATGTCTGATGTGCATTTTTGATGTTTTTATTTGCTTAAATACATCACAATTCTTATATGATTATTTCATATGTATAAGTAAAAATGTCTGAAAACTGCTCACCAATGTCCAATAATATTCCCCTTATTGTTCATAGGACAATTCTATGCCTTAAGTGATAAAAGGATTAAAAGAATTAATGGAGTTCCAAAGTAGCAAAATTTCATTGTTCCCATTCACTGTTCCCAAACGCTGTTCCCAATTCCCAGCGTATTAGAGTTAGATTTTTTCTTTTCAAAATTCGAAAAACCAAAAATATTCTGTTCAGATTTTATTTCCTAAAAATCTGATTTTTCCTTATATCTCTCAAGTTAGTTGAAGATATTTTTTTAAGATTTTTTTCTTAAAAACGTGTAAATACACGGTTTTATATTATTCTTTCCTTAAAACAAAACAAATTTTTTTTCCTTCCTTCTCATAAAACCGAAAATTACTCCACAAAACATGACTACCAAAAACACTTATCACTCTCTCTCCTCCCACAAAGCCGAAAAACCCTCTCCTTCATCCTCTAAAATTGAATCACCAACACCCATGGATATTTCTCCCAATTCTTCATCAAGAATTCTAAGGAAAAGGAAGAAACAAGAAGAATCGGTTGAAATGGAGGTTGAAGAAGCTCATGCAACTAGTGAGGGGGAATCAGATGTTCCCGAGAGAGGAACAACTCGGGTTGTTCGAAAAAATTCCACGGCAACTAGGTATGTGCATGGACTTTTTATTGATGTTTCTTGGTGCAAAAGAGTAAACTTTCGTCAATTACTTAATATGATTAAGTTTCAAGGTTGGGAAAATCTTTTTGTGAAATGTTATGGAAATAGTTTAATTCCTAAATTGATGGACGAATTTTGTGAAAACTTTTCCATGGATGAAGGAGGAAATTGTTCCACCTTGGTGAAAGGAACTCAAATTGATTTTAATGCAAAATTTGGGTAAATGCTTGGTGTTCCCGTGAGAGGAACAATTTTATTTCAAGAAACAACGTGGTTCATATCCATTTTCGGACATTTCCTTTGATCAATTGATTGTTAAGTATGGTGGTCAAAAGGGAAAAACTTTCTTGATCATAATCTTCTTTCCCCTTATCACAAAATTTTGTTTCACATCCTCAAGAAAGCTTTATTGCCTCGTCTTTCCAAACGTGCTCAAGTTAGCATGTTGGATTTAATTTACATTCATTGTCTAGCTTCTCACAAACACATAAACTTTCCTTCTTTAATGATTCAACATTTGAGTCATTGCATTGAAAATGGATTTGTTGTTGGATATGGAGCTTTAGTAACCGAAATTCTACTTAAGTTTAAAGTGAAAATTTCGGGAACTCAGTCCATAAGTGTGTCCACGGGAAATATGTTGAATGTGCGTGCCTTGAATAACTTAAATGTTTGTGTTGTGAATGGAGAAGTTATTAAGGGCCGTGCTAATCTTGATGATGATGAGGATGATGATGATGTGGATGATGAAGTAGAACTCAGATTGTGGCTCGGCTTGGTGAACTTTCTTCCTCCATTCAAGCTATGAACTCTAGATTGTTGAAGTTGGAAGACATTGTGCTCAAAGGCAATGATACATTGGCCGAAAATCATCAAGAAGTGATGGCAAAGCTTCATGATGTGGTGGAAGAAGTAGAACAACCTCCCTCTCCTAAATCATAAACTTTTCTCATATAGCTTGTTTTATTTTGTGTGGGAACATGAACTTTGTTTAATATTTGTCTTTTCTATCCTTCTCCTTTAATCATGCTACAATGGAACTTCTTCGTTTGCTTAATTCTAAGTTTGATCTTTTTGCATGTGTGCGTCTAAATGAATGGCTAATATTCTTGGATTGCGGTTTTTGAGAGTTGAATGCTTTATTTGCTTATACTAACCAACTTATTTCTTACAAGTTTGGTGGTGTGATGTGTTTAGTGAATAATATTCATCTTTTTGAAATCGTGGACTATGTTTTTGAAGATGCCAAAGGGGGAAAGATAAGGCAAATCAGAGTAAATTTTTTTTTGTCATGATTTATGTTCTCATATTTCAACTTTACAAAATAAAATAACGAGTCTATAATACTTAATTTAACTTGGTTACACACTTTGTTAATATTATTTTTATATGACTTATATGTATTATTTTTAGTATATGCCTTTTGTTGCCATCTTCAAAAAGGGGGAAATTGTTGACCCTTGAGTTTTGAAGATGACCTAACCATAAAAGACATAGTATATTTTATTTTATGTTGATTGCAAGGTAATTCATGCTCGAGCTAAGAGAATACTTGATTGAAGATATAAAGCGGAGAATTAATCAAGATCGAAGTAAAGATGTTCGAGAAATGAAGAATCAAGCATGGAATGAAGATTAGAATACATTAGGGTATTTATTAATCTTCTTGTTAAGGTTGAGTAATAGCTTTATTAAGTTCGTGGTGAATTCTCAAAGGAACTTGGTTCTGTTCCCATGAAAGGAACAGACCTGGCACTATAGGAACAAGGCTTAGGAACAAGACTTAATAATTAGGGAACAAGACTTTAAAACTAATTTAGGAACTACTAAGTGACTAATATTGTGCGCCTAAGATAATTGTGTGCCCAATATAGTTGTTAGAGTTTTTAGGGATAATTTGACTAAGATCCATAATTTTAGGAAGTTAGTTTAAGTTTGTTAGGAAAAGATTTTAAATTGATTTTCTGATTTTAAAATAACTGATTTTCAAATATTATCTTTTTAAAATATATATTTTATCTTTTAGGTTTTATTTAAAAGATTTAGTTTTCGAAAATATATTATTTCCGGTTTTCAGAATGTTTTGGATTTTTTGAAATACAAAAAATGTTTCCGGTTTTTATAAAAGATTTTGAAAAAGATTTTTTCTTAAAAACTAGCTAAAAGATTTTTATTTATTTATTTCCTAAATTCTAGCTTACACGCCTAAATGATTTACTGCTACATGTTTATGGAGTTAGTGGAATTAGTGGCCTAAGTTAATTATCCTCCAATTATTTAATTAAATTAAATAAGATTAATTATTCTCCAAGTTTGCAAAACCACGTACTTTGTTACTGCTTCTATGGAATGAAGTAATGGATTAGTGGATGATGTACATGACTTGGAATAAATAATTTAATTTAATTAATTAATTAGAAATCATGGAGAACATGTGATAATGGTCTAAGTTAGTGGAAATCATGTCTTGTCTTAATAGTCTATAAATAGGCGCCTAATTCATTTGAGTAAAATCGTGTCTGACTTAGTTAATTTGTCTTAAGTTATCTAAAGTATCAGTGCCTTTCCTTAAGAGAATTCATACTTACATTAATCGAGTTTTTATTACTCTTCCATTGTTTTACAAAGTGTATTTTTGAGAAAAAGGGTTTGAGTGAACTCTTGTAAGTGTGAGAAAGCTTTGAGTGAAGCAAGAGAAAGAGAAAGAGAAAGAGAAAGAGAAAGGAACTTCGAGTGAAGTTTGAGAGAAAACGTCAGTTGTTGGGAACTGTCGTTGGGAACTTGAGTTGAGTGACTTAAGTTGAGAATCGAGAGAAAAGTAATAGGTTGTAATCAAAGTTGTTTTGGCCTATTATAGTGGAAAGTTGTTTAAAATCCCTTGTGGTCGAGGTTGTTTCTTCCTACTAGGCCTAGGAAGTTTTTCCTCGTAAAATCTCTCGTGTTCCCATTGTTTGTTCCCAAGTTTACTTTTAATTCCGCAAAAAGTAGTGCTTATTCTCTCACTATAATTCACCCCCCCCCTCTCTTATAGTGCTCATATTATACAACATTTTCGGTTTTATTTAAAAGAATCAATTTTTCAAAACAACACTTATAAAAAAAATCCGAAAATTACATACTAAAATGTACTCCCTCCGTTTCCTAAAGATCTTCTCACTTACTGTTCCTACAGATACCAAGGAAAATCAAGTTATGTGGGGCATGGTGTAAGTAATGTAGGAGAGAGAAAGGGGTTAAGATAAATAAACAAATAAAAAGGGGTTAAAGTAGGAGAGAGAAAGGGAGTAAAATTGAATTAATAATGTAATGGTGGACCATATGATAGTGACATGAGAGGGTAAATAGGGAAATTTGTCTTGCCAAATAAGGAATAAAGCAAAAGAGGGAAGATCTTTTGGAAACACCCTTAAACGGAAAAAGGGAAGATCTTTAGGAAACGGAGGGAGTATAATCTAATTTTATTACCCAAAAATGAATTTCGAATTTTATAAAATTATTTATCAAATATTTGTTTTAATAACTAATTAAATAAATAAGATAATGACAAGAGCAGCTATTGTTAAAAAATTACTAAAATAACCTTTGAAATTCAAACTATATTTCCCTCCATATGATTCCCTCCAATGTGATTTTAAAATAGTTTAAAATGAGTTTTGAAGATAAAATTTAAAATTGTTTTAAATAATCTCAATAAATGCCTAAAAATACGGGGTATTACATTTTGTCATTCTCAACCTATAAAGGTCGAAATGTGACTTTTGGTGACTATAAGAAAGGTAACATAGTTGCCATGGGTATGGTTGGTAAGTCACCATCACATTCCATTAATTATGTATTTTTAGTTGAAGGTTTAAAACATACTCTGTTAAGTATTTCCCAGTTCTGTGATAAGGGAAATGTTGTTAAATTTAATAATGAAAAAGGCTTGATCATTAACATTAACTCGAAGAAGGTCATCTTGGAAGGAAGAATGAAAGGGAACACATATATTGTGGATATTGATATTGTTCCTAAAAACAATTTGACATGTCTTAGTGTTATTGAAGATGATCCACTCCTATGGAATAAGCGTCTAGGGCATGCTAGCTTTTCATTACTTGACAAACTTCGATCAAAAGATCTTGTTTTGGGATTACCATCTATAAAATTTCATATTGATCAAGTTTGTGATGCATGTGCTAGAGGAAAGCATATTAGATCCTCTTTCAAATCTAAAACTGTTGTGAGCACCATAAAAACCTTTAGAATTAATTCATATGGATTTGTGTGGCCCTATGAGAATTTAAAGTAGAAGTGAAAAGAGGTATGTATTGTTATTTATTGTTGATGACTACTCTAGGTATACTTGGGTTATTTTCCTCTCTAGTAAGGATGAGACTTATGATGAGTTCCTTGTCTTTGCTAAAAGAGTTCAACATTTGAGTGGTCATAAATTAATGCATATTAGATCCGATCATGGTAAAGAATTTTAAAATTATAAATTTGACGACTTAAGCAGAGACCATGGCCTGGATCATCATTTTTCTACCCCTAGGACACCACAACAAAATGGAGTTGTAGAAAGGAAAAATAGAACTTTGGAAGAAATGGCTAGGACCATGCTAATTGCTAGTGAACTTCCAAGGAACTTTTGGGCTGAAGCTGTTAATATTGCTTGTCACATAATAAATCGTGCCATGATGAGACCTATCATTAACAAAACTCCTTATGAGCTTTATTTTGGGAAAGAAACCCAATATTACTCATTTCATAACATGTGGTTGCAAATGTTTTGTTCATAACAATGGGAAAGATAATCTTGGAAAATTTGATGCTAGGAGTGATGAAGCAATATTCTTAGGATATTCATCACATAGTAAGGCTTATAGAGTTTACAATAAAAGAACTATGTGTGTTGAAGAAAGTGTCCACATAATCTTTGGTGAATCTGACAATTTTAATCCAAGCAAACATGTTGATGACTTTGAGATTGGCTTGGTACAGCCAAATAAGAAAGATGCAGAGGAAGAAGAAATAAAAGAGGAAAGGAACAAAGTAAATGAAAACATTCATAACAATGATATTCTTGTTCCTCAATATGATGAAGTTGTTCCTGTTCCTACTAAGGACAAAAATGTTAAAGGAACTAATTCAACCATTGCTGAAAGAGGAACAACTGATCAAAGCTCCTCATCTACTCATGGAACTCAAGAGGAACAACCTGTTATTATAAGAGAGTTTCAACCAAAACCTTAGAGACATCAAAAATCACATCTAGTGGAACTCATAATAAGTGACATATCCAAAGTTATGCAAACTAGATCTCAGTTAAGGAACTTTTGTGCATTTCATGCGTTCTTATCAATGATAGAACCACGAAATCATGAAGAAGCCCTAACTTATTCCGATTGGATCATTGCTATGCAAGCTGAATTAAATGAGTTCGAAAGAAACAAGGTATGTCATCTAGTTCCCTCTTCTAAACAACAAAAAGTAATTAATTGGCTTAAAATGGGTGTTTAGAAATAAACTAGATGAGTATGGAACAATTGTAAGGAATAAAGCTAGACTTGTATTAAAAGGTTATAATCAACAAGAAGGAATTGATTATGAAGAAACCTTTGCACCTATTACTAGGCTGCTTATATGGGATTCGAACCATATCAAATGGATGTTAAGTGTGCATTTCTAAATGGCTATTAAAATGAAGAAGTATATGTTGAACAACCCCCTGGATTTGAAAGCAATGATCTCCCAAACCATGTCTACAAGATTGACAAGGCTCTTTATGGGTTAAAGCAAGCGCGTAGGTCATGGTATGAGAGATTGTCAAAGTTCCTTTTAGAAAACAACTTTAAAAGAGGCAAGGTGGATAAAACGTTGTTTCTAAAATGGAAAGGAACTGACATACTAATTGATCAAATATATGTTGATGACATTATTTTCGGAGCAACAAATGGAATATTATGCAAAGAATTCTCAAATCTCACGAGTAATGAAATTGAGATGAGTATGATGGGTGAGTTAAATTTCTTTCTTGGGTTACAGATTAAGCAAACTGAAAAAGGAATAATTATTCACTAACAAAAATACATAAAGGAACTGCTACAGAAATATGGCCTTAAAAACTCAAAGATAAATCACACTCCTATGGGAACTTCAACTAGATTAGATGAAGATTCCATAGGAACAAGTGTTGATCAAATGAAATATAGAGGCATGATTGGTTCACTTTTGTATCTGATTGCTAGTCGTCCAGACATAGCTTTTAGTGTTGGTTTGTGTACTAGATTTCAAGCTAATCCCAAGGAATCTCATCCAACCGCTGTGAAGAGAATTCTTAGATATCTTAAAGGAACAGATGATCTTGGAATTTTCTATCCAAGAAGTGATACATTTGAGTTAAGAGGATATGCTGATGTTGATTATGTTGGGGATCTTGTAAATAGGAAAAGCACCTCGGGTATGGTTCAATTTCTTAGTCATAGTTTAGTTTCTTGGAGCACCAAGAAACAAAACACAGTTGCTTTATCCACTGCTGAAGCATAATATGTAGCTGCTGCTGCATGTTGCTCTCAAATGCTTTGGATAAAACAACAACTTTGTAACTATGAAATAATCTTTAATTGTGTTTCTATTTATTGTGATAATAGTGCCATTAGTATTTCAAAATATCGAGTGCATCATTTCAAAGTTAAGCATATACATATCAGACATCACTTTCTAAAAGAAAATGTGGAAAAAGGTTTGGTTAAACTTGAGTTTTGTCAAACTGAAAATCAGATTTCTGATATACTAACTAAGCCTCTACAAAGAGATAAATATGAAAAATTAAGGCTTGAGTTAGGTTTAATAAAACTTAAGTAATTGTTCCTTTTCATATCCCCCATGTCTGAATTGATTTGTCTTACTCTATGTGACATTAAGTGACTGTGATTAATTGCCTAAGACCATTGCAAATTACGATGTTAAAAACATGAACATGGATTCAAAGGAATAAAACAACTCACAAATGTCACATAATACTCCTCTTATTGTTCCTAAGTTAAAGAAACATGCATAATATGAAGAATGTTGATATTTAGCATAAGTTGTTCCTATAGCACAAGTTCCTTAGAATATATTTTCTTTCTAAAAAATTAAAAACCATAAAATCAAAAAATTTAAAAATCCCAAAAATATAGGAATCAGATTTAATCAAGTCATGATTCTCTTTTATCTTTTCTTTTATTTTTATCTTTTATTTTTGTTTTTATTTTTTTAAGTTTCACGCTTGTAACTCTTCATTGTTACACGCATCTCTTTTTTTCTTCCATCCCAAACCGTGTTCCTTAATCGCTTCACCTTCACCATTATTCATCTCCTTCACACCACTTTGCACGCCATTAAACCAAGAATACTTTTCACAAAATGGCAAAAACCTCACTCAATTCACCTTTTCCAAAAACAAAAACTCCCAAAAACTCTTAAATGGAAAACCCCTCTTCTCCATCCAAAACCCTAGAATTCGAAAAATCTCAAGAAATAATAATGGCGGTAGAAGAGCAAAAATTGGAGTCACCTAGGAGAAGTGTGAGAAGAAGAAAACTAATTGGGGAAGATAATGAAGAAGAATCCCCGGAACAAGTTAAGGGGGAAGACGAAGCTACACCTCTTCCTTCCAAAGGAATTGTTGCTTCTTCCTCCAAGAAACGAGTGGAAAGAAGTGAATCAAGGTATGTCTTAGGATTTTGTGTTGATTTGGAGTGGGCCAAGAAAGTAAGATTCAATGAATTAACCAAAATACTAAAGGAACAGCGTATGGACCACCTATTTGAAACCGCATTTAACAATGCCTTAGTTCCTTTAGCTATGGATGAATTTTGTGCAAATTTCATCAACACTGCTGGAGTTAGGGGGAAGAAAATAAATTTTCCCAAGAAACTTTAGCAAAAATATGGGAAGTTCCTTGCAAAGGAACTGATCTGTATTTGAAGAGGAAAAGAACTGTCGCATTTTCCAATTTCTCCCAAGACGACATTGTTGAATTTTTTGGGGGAAATGCTGGCCAAAACAAAATAAATCACAATCTTCTTTCTCCCGTTCACAAAATTCTGTTTAATCTTGTTTGGAGAGCACTCATTCCTCGAACTGAGAAGAGGAATGAGGAGGGTCTTTTAGATATGTGTTCCATGTTTTTCCTTGACCACTACATTCAAATAAACTTCCCTTCTCTCTTTATCCAACATCTCACGCATTGTATTGAAAATCATTGTGTTGTTGGCTATGGTGCATTGATCACTTCTCTTCTTTCTCACTTTAAAGTGAAGACTACTGGTTGGCCTACCTTGGGAATAAAACAAGAAAATATTCTCAATGAAAAGACTTTGTATGGTTTGGATCTCTCTGTGCAAGAGGGAGTGTTAGCTCAAGGGAGGCTTGCTCCTAGTTCCTCTCACAAGAGAAAACTACCCAGGGCAGTGGAAGAGGAACCAGTGGAAGTCACACTGGAGAAACAAGTTCCTGCCCCCACAGAACCAAAGGAACATAAACCCAAGAGGCGCAAAACTGTTGCTAAAAAGCCTTCCGCTCCTGTTCCTAAAAGAGTTAGACAAAGAACAAGATTGAAAATTGCTCAAACTGTCTCTGTTCCTTCAAATAAGGACTCTCCTTTAGTCCTCTCTGATGTAGAGGAACAGGATCACAACTCACCTAAGAAACCAACTCCTCCACCCTCACCAAAAATACCAGTAACCCTCACCAACATCTTTTCCATCTCTCTCATCCTTCTTTGTTCCTTCCAGCTTTGAATAGTTGACAGTAGAGATGAATGAACCAAACCCTTTCTCCTCTACCTCTACTGACCTTTCCACCATAACCACCTTTTCTTCCTTCCATTTACACTCTCACCTCACCATTCGTTTCTCTTCCAGGAATGTGATTTTTATTTGTCGTGCTGTAATGTATTTATTTGTTTAATTATATGAGATTATTATTATTATTATTATTATTATTATTATTATTATTATTATTATTATTATTATTATTATTATATTTTAGATTTGTGTAATTAGTTGAGCGGTGTTTCGCAAATTAGAAAACCAAACTCGGTTCCTCACATGTTTCTTTGTCGGTTTACAAACCAAACCCAAGATCCCCATCCCTTTTGTTAATGAAAGAAATAAAATTCATTAAGCCCTCTCTCTCTCTCTCCCTTGTCTTTTAATCACCCAAAACCCCCAAAATCTTCACCCCAAACCCGTGAAACCCAAAACCCTCACCTCCTCCCCATCTTTCTCGCTCACCCGCATCTCCCAAGCGCTGCTGCTCCGTCAGCCATGCTCGCCGGAGTTCCCCCACCCCTTTGTTGTCGCTGCTGCTGGGTTGCTGGCACTACTGCTATGTTCTTATTTGTGCCTCCTATGTTCGTATTCGGCGCCGCTTTGCTGCTCGCATGTTGTCGCGATGATGATGCAGATGGTTGTGTGGTGGTGGTGTTGTTCTTGTTCGCTATTGTTTTGCGTCGCACCACGAACCATGGCGAACCGCCGAAGCTCTGCTCCCTCTCCCTTGTTTGTACCTGCTCTGTTGAGCAGAGGTATAATATACCTCTTCCTCTCATTCTGGTTTTCTATTTGTAAATTATGCCCAGGTTGTTGTTGTTATTTGTTGTTGTTATTTGTTGTTGTTGTTGTTGTTGTGCTGGTGTTATTATTGTAGTTATTTCTTGTTATGGTGGTTGATGTTAGGTATTAGTGGTGTTGTATTGTTGTTATAAATTCTAACAACACCTAAGTCTTTCTTTGATTCTTTACAAAATAAATTCAGGTTATAGTTTAGTTCATGGATTTTGAAAGCAAAATTCGTTTGAGATCTGTAATTGACTTTCTTGTTCTAATATTGTTAGTGGTTTATTAACTTTAAGTGTAGGTGAGTTGTAGGTAAATCTGAAAGTTAAGATGATGTCTTTTAGAAGTGGTTTTGTGTGGTTTCTAATTCAAGGATATAATATGGTAGTCATATGGTTATTATTGTTGTAGTTGGAGTCGTTATATTTGAAGATAAGTATAGAAGTTATATAGAATTAGTTAGTTTCCATTTGGTAGTTTAAATTAGTTCTTATTTAGTGAGGATCGTATTGATTATTGTTATTACTTTGAGGTTAATGTTGGAGGATTGTTATGGAATCCAAGAGAGTTGATGGAGTTGTGAAGTTCTCAAAGTCTTTTTATGTCGGAGCTACATAATGGATCGCGTATGAGGTAACTTTAATGTTCAGTAAAATGTATTACTTATGCCCATGTGTGTGTGGAATGTTTTATTTTCATATGTAAGTTTGTACTATGGCCATAGTTATGAATGTGTGGATTGTGGAAATGTTATTCGATAATATGAATATTCAACTGTTTTGCTGGCTTAGTTTATGAACTGAAAATAGAAAGTGGGCAAGGTGTACAGGATGGTTACTTTTTGACCTGATACGGTCGGCTATGCTCCATAATGAACCTTGGGGCTAGTATTGCTGGGCTCCATAAGGAACCTTGGAGGCAGTGTTTGTCCTTTGTCCAAAGCCTGTACTTGCCACTGACTTGTTTAAGAGAGTGAGCTATGCTAGTATTGTAACGAGATGGAAACGATTTGAGAAATAAAAAGTTTATAACGGGCTGAATTAAAGGTTACGAGTTTTCCACTCATTTTGGAATTTTGTTTGTTTTGTATCTCTTCCCTGAATTTGCGAGTTTGATATTCAGAGCTCGGAATTTGAAGTGGAGCAAGATTAAGGTGTCATAGCAGCTTATGGACTAAGTTTGTATTTAGATAGCTGATTCGGGAGTAGTTTCTGATATTTCGATGTATAATATTTTGGGAGTTTTAGTTCAATTATTGGTGTATTGAAGGATATTTTTCCGCTGCGATTTTATTAATTAAGATTTGGATTTTAGTTTATGGATATTGAGTGTGTTTCGCTAGCAGCTCGGAAGAGCGGGCTGTTACACCTTTGGTGATTTCATCCCAACAAAGGGGCCACAAATCATCCCATACTTGTTGGTGCAGTACGTCGTATCATGAACAACTAAATCCCCAAACACCTCATAATCCTTTTTCATTTTTCTATCTCTCCAAAAAAACTGATTAAGTGCCCTCCATTATCTAGTCGAACATCATAATAAAATCAGTTTCGTCTGCTTGTCTTTGTGTAAAGTTCTTAATCAGTTTGTTACTATCACAACCATCAAGTTCTTTTTTCTTTGAGCAGCAACTGCATCATAGGCATCCCTGTTCGCGAATTCAAGATTGGGAGATCCCCCCGCTTCCTTCCTCAATACGCGCACAGCTTCAGCAACCCCAACCCCACAACTTCTCAAATTATTAATCATGTGCAACTGTTCGACAGTCTTTCTTATGAGATCCTATTAAATGTCTTTGTTTCAATAGCATCATGGGGTGATTGTGAATCATGTGGTGATGCTTAGCAACAATAAAGAACCAGACTCTTTGGAAACATCAAATTGAATATATGCTTTACATCCACAGCGTTGATCAAGCTTAGTATCTGTCTGTGCCAAAAAGAACATAAAGTATATACTTCAGTGAACAATAGGTGTGAATTAATGTTCATCACCATGTCCAACACACTAATATAAAAAATTATACCAATGTACATCTTTACCCAAAATATTTTAAGCACCATAATTTATACCAAATTAAATTACTATCTCATGTTTACTAATTTATAAAGTATCCAGACAATAATAAAAAAAATTATACCATGTGATAAACACATTTTACATTTAAACCACATACACTAATATAAAAACAAATAGCTAATATACAAGGATAATGGACGCTATATAAAAAAATATATAAAACCCCCTTAAATTACACTATATAACAATAACTATATCATATTTTCTAATTTACATTACATGAAAAATACCCACTAACATGTAAACTTACATATACTAATTAAAAAAAAGAGCATATACTATACTACAATGTACAGATTATCATAACCATTATAACCATAACCTTCATTAAACAACACACAACAAAAAACATACCTTAGGCAGACCACCATTTGTATCCTTCAAACCTTCACGACTACAAACTAAAAATCGTTGTCTGATGGTCTTTGTATCATATTTCCAACAAACATTGGCCTTGCGGATCCTAAATCCACATTTAAATTCATAGTAATTGTATAATTTGTAAGCTTCATATGGGTATTAAAACAAAATTTTAACACATAACAACATGATTATAGCCCAGTAAATGTACATAAATGTCAACAAAGTGTACATGCAAGGTACGTGTATGTACATGCAACTGTAGGTGGAGCTAATAATAAATGAAAAAGGTACCGCAACCAATTCATATAAGGATAAATCACAATGTACACTGATGGTCATTACTTTGATCACTAAAAATCCCCAAATGTACACTCGTATATTATTGTACACCAAACCACATGCATTTGTACATTAAAAAAATTGCTTCAACAAATAAATACCATTATTTCCTGGTAATTCAACTTCTTCTCTTTCTCCTCCATCTCCTAAATCTCCCATTGCATTATAAGGAATAACGTTATCAAATGAAATCCCATCATTTCCACTTATATCCTCCATTTTGCAAATTCAGTATCATGAAACATGCAAAGTTTTACAAATGCAAAACAGAAAATCAAACCAAATATCAAATTTTGGGAATTTATGATATAAATAAATGAAAATCAGGGAGAAATCAATGAAGAACAAAATAAATGAGAGAGAGAATTGAAATGCTTCTTGAAAAATTAAATGAGAGAGAAAGAGAGTGAATGATTGACTGATGTAAGCAACAAAGTAAAAAATCACAGTGCATGGGGGAGCTAGCCCACTTTAAAAAAAAAAACAGCCAAAAGCTAGCCAAATTTTGGCTACCCTAAAACTCATCAAATGACACCGTTTAGGGGAAGGTGTAGGATGTTCATCCTACTCCCCTCCCCAGTATCTAATTTGCGGAGGATGGGGGGTTATGGAAGTGAGTCAAGGGGAGAAAAGAGAAAAAAAATACAAGTATATAAATACGGTATAAAAATACTGTATTTAGGACATTACTAAGAAATTCTAGGGCGTCATTTAGCAAAATCCTTCACAAAATGCTACCTTTTTAAAACGGTTGTCCCTATCATGTAACAAGTAGCAAAAGAACTTTTTTTTTGTTAGTGTTGGGATATCTTTTTTTGACAATTTACAAGCTTTAAAGTAAATTAACTAGCGAAGCTAGAATTTTTTCGGACTCAGTTGCATTGTGAAAAAAGAATTTTGGACAATAATATTTTATAAGGGTACATCAAACGACTATAAGAGTTAGTGTAGATATTAAATAACCATGCAACATTCTAAAATTTTACCCAAAAGACTATAAATGTTACTTACAAAAACAGTGTTACCCTTTAAAATTGAAATTTTACCTTGAAATTTAGAAATGTTACCTATAAAAAACTTATTGTTTTAAAGTGTTACATACAAAAATGTGTTACCATCAATGTGTTGCCTATGAAAAAGTGACCTTTAAAGTGTTACTTACCAAAAAGTGCTACATGTAAGTGTTACATATCAATAAAATATTACTAAAGTGTTACCTATGTGTGTTAATGAAAATTGGATCTGAAAAAGTGTTACAATATAGTATTACCTTAGGTCAGTTATGTAGTATTGTCTTGTTTTTCTTCAGTTTTTCTATTGTATACCCAACCTTTTCAAACAAATTTATAATAACCTTAAAATCATAAAACATAATGCTGCTACCACCGATTATACGTCATTAATTTCGTCATTTTTATAGTATCTAGTTTCTTCATACGTTGTCCAATTTATATATATGAGTTTTTTTCACAACTTACCCCTTTTCACTCTCTTTCACCACCTTATTCGCTCTTCTCTACCATAAGCACCACAACCTTTCTTCCACCACTCCACACCCCACCATCTTCATTACCAGCACCGCACATCGCACATCGCACATGCACCACATCAAACGACCACATGGGTCTCAATTGGTCATGGCCCAAATATATTTTTGATACGTCTAAGAAGTGTTTTTGCTTTGTTCCTCTGTAAGAAAATTTTTTAAAAAAATTATGAGTCTAGTGTGTCGTCAGAGGCCATGTATCGTCCTTCCATTATTCAAGTGACCAGTGTTGGGGATAAAAATGGTGCTTGTAGTCTGCAACGGATAGGAAGAGTGTGGAGAGAGTTTGTAGAAGAGGTGAGTGAGAGTGGAGAAGGGAACTTATTTTATTTTATCAGAATTTTATCTTATTTGAACTTATTTTTACTCTAATTAAAAATAAGTTAAACAGAAGATAACTTTCTATAAATATGTATTATTTATGAAAATAATTTTTCTAAAAAGTATTTTTTTTGTTTGGTTAAACATGGGAAATTTTACTTTCCATGGAAATTCCACATACCTAGGGGGCCTCTAGGTAAGTTATTATTTCCTCCATTATGTAGGAAATAGAACCTCCTCGGAACTTCCCATGTTTTTGCCAACCAAACAACAACACATATATTTACTTAATTACTTCCTGGGAATTATAATTTCCCAATCATTTGAAAGTTAACCAAACAAGCTAATATACGTCAAAATGAGATAAGTTCCAATAATATATAATAAGTTCAAATAAGTCAAAATAAGTTGAATAGAATGGATACATAGTATTGTACACCCGATTTTACAGTAAGTATGTTACACCCAATAAAACTTAATATTTGTTCATTTTTTTTAAAGGTAAAGAGAAGGTGCTCTAATCGGACCGAAAGCTCGCTCAAGTCAACCAGCTCTGGTTGGCAGGCAAAGGCCCGATTGGTGAGGAGAAATTTCCACCCCCAAAATGACCAGTGTTAGGGATAAAAACAGTACTTGTAGTCTTCAACGGATAGCAAGAGTGTGGAGAGAGTTTGTAGAGGAGGTGAGTGAGAGTGGAGAAGGGAACTTATTTTATTTTATCAGAATTTATCTTATCTGGTCTTATTTCACTTAAATTAAAATAAGTTAAACAGAATATAACTTTTTATGAATTTGTATTGCCCATGAAATTTTATTTTCTAAAAAGTACTTTTTTTTTGTTTGGTTGAATATGGAAATTCTATTTTCCATGGAAATTCCCACTTACCTAGGGGGGCCTGAGTAAGTCATTTCCTCCATTTTGTTGGAAATAGAACTTCCTAAGAACTTCACATGGTTTTGCCAACCATGCAACAACACATATATTTACTTAATTACTACCTAGGAATTATAATTTCTCATGCGTTAACCAAGCAAGCTATAGGTCCAAATGAGATAAGTTCCAATAATATATAATAAGTTCAAATAAGTCAAAATAAGTCGAATAGAATGGACACATAGTATTGTACACCCGAGTTTACAGTAAGTATGTTACACCCAATAAAACTTAATATTTGTTCATTTTTTTAAGGTAAGGAGAAGGTGCTCTAACCGGACCGGAACCTTGATCAAGTCAACGCGGCTCTAGTCTGTAGGCAAAAGCCCCTTGAGAGTAGAGGGAATGACGAGGGGAAATTCCCACCTCTAAAGTACCTCTAGTGGGGTTTGATCCCACAATGCCATAACCTCAAGATTGTGAGATACAAATCAAACCACTAAACCAAGTACTACTTGATTTAATATTTGTTCATTTACTCATCTATAGTTGTTGATTTGCTCGCTATATATATTCATGGTACGTCTAGGAGTACCATAGAAAATGCCGCAATATCATCCAAAGTCAAGAAACACATGAAAATTTTGTGGGACATTTAGCTGCTTTAAAACTTATATGGACAGTGGACTTGGTCCACACTAAATTAGTATATTTCTAAATGCTAATTCTTGTAATTTATGAAAAAAAAAAGTCACTATATAAAAAAAGGATATAAAAAATGAGTAGATATACATTGTGAAGTTTGACTATGTGAAAAAAAAATTTACTATGTCACAAAATGAAAATTTAATTATGATAAATTATTGTGAGAAAGAGTGACTATATTTAAAAACAAAAAACAGTCATTATATGGTAGATATTAACTATATAATATAATTTAAGATTTTAAAAAGGTTACTATATGGGAAAAAAGGCCACTATGTTTAGGTTAAATAGGTGGTTTTGCACACAATAATACTAGAATTTTTTGCAAGCGATGCGTGCTTGGATTTTTTCCGAAACATAAACCCGATTTTATTCGGTATAAGAGTTAAAATTTGAACATTAGACATACGAAGTATAATTGTTTTTAGTTGCAAAATTTGATTGGTTTAGTTTCTGTCACTTAAGTCTCTCACCATTCTTTTTGTTTTTTTTTTTACTTTTCAAAGTTAAATTATATGAACAAAATAGAAATTTTATTATTTATGATTTCTAATATTATAATTTTTTAGTTGATTTTTCAATTAAGTACAGTACTTCATAAATTGTAAAGAAAGTAGACTCTTTGTTTTCAAGTCAATTTTTTGATAGGTTATAATTTGTAAGTGAATTTTTAAGTTTCTGTAAAGTTTTTTCATTTTAGTGATTTGCATAACGTAAATTATGCAATTTTATGATTTTAGTTGACTTGTGAGTGATTGTTATAGTGATTTGTAAAGTTTCTTCTTTTAAGTAATTTGTGAATGATTTGTGAGTGAGTGTTGTAAATTTATTTTCAGTAGTTTTCTTTGAGTGTCGATTGATTTTGACATTCCTTTTGTAATTTAAAAAGGAAAGGGGGGGCAAAATAGGCATTTCAAAAGAGGACACCATTGCTCCCCCCTTCCCTTATATAATAGAGATTATTGTGAACCAGGTCCACGCAAGACTAACTCTTTAAATATTACTCCCTCTGTCCCATAATATAATGCTTATTTCTTTTTTATACATTCTCCTAGATAGACATTTGACCTTCAATATATTCAATACCTTATTAATAAAAAAAAATATAAAAAGTTAATATTACGAAACTACGCATTGATGCGAATCTAACAAGATCTCATATGAATATGTTTTTTTTATACTTACTCCTTTTTTTTTTACTTGCAACACTTTCCGAAAAGGGAAATAATTAATTACTTGTAACACTTTCTACTTTTCCTTTTCATTTCTCTCTATCTCTCTCCAATCACATGGGACCCTCTTTTTTTTTTTCCTCTCCACCTCTCTCGTACACAAATTTTACATTGGAGTTGATGAAAAAAAAGTGTTACAAGTAAAAAAACGTAGGAAGTATGTAAATGAAAATATTTAGTCAAAAATTTTAAAATTTGACCTCAAAAGAGAAACAAACACTATATTATAAGATGGATGAAGTAATACTTTTGTATCCGTTATAGTGCTACAGTGCAGTGCGTTTAATGACTTAAACCATAGAAAATTTTGGCTAAGAAAAACTTTTAATTTGAGCCGCCATTTTTGTTTTAAGTTTTGATTGTTGAAAAGATAAAGTGAACATTTTGCATCTTCGAAGTTGCTAACTTTTTCCTCCATTTTCATTTAGTGGACCATAAATATTTTTAAAACAGTTGTAAATAAATTGATTTGCTTCCCTTAGTAAGACGAGAAAGTGCAAAAGAATTAATATGAATCACAACTTTGAGTGTTGGGCCAGAATTAAGGGCCCAGTTTAGAGACTGAGTAGTGTGTGGCCCATGCAAACATAGTAGTATATGATGGCATTTAAGGGAAGAACTAAGTGTTCGTTTGATTAACTTATTTTCTCTTATCTTATCTTAAGATAGTTTATTGTATGTGTCAAACACCTTATCTTATCTTATTTTATTTTATGTGATTTTATTTTATCTTATATAATATTATTTTATCTTCCTTATTTTATTTTTTGGAAATAAGTAACATAAGTTAAACATAATAGAGCCTAAGTTCACATAAACGGTCACATAAACGGTTCACAATCCTAATTAGTTTAGAAAATGAAAATAATAAAACAATATTGCATTTATTGAACCAGTTTCATCCAATAAAGATTCTGAACCCGACAGATTTTGTGTTGCATCCATATTATGTTACATATGGATTTTGTGTTGCATTCGTTTCAACATTAAACTCCAACGCCGTTTCCGACATTTTTGAGGCTCGAAGCGAAAATTAAAAAAAGGGTCCTTAAACCACAAAGACATATCTAAGGGTTTATTCCAAAAATGCATTCATCTTTCTTATTAACAAAATGCATCCAACTTTCCTAAAAGAAAAAAAATGCATCCAACTTCAATTTAACACAAATTAAAATTCAAAAAAGCTATAATCTTTCAACCAAGAAAAAAAAGGACGAACCAATATTTGAGCAAGATGATGATATTTCTTGAATCAACAGAAATTAAAGGAGTATCCAGAAAAGAAGAAAAAAAAAAACAAATCAAACAACTAAAGGTAGGAGAAAGCAATGTATAATAAAATTGAGAATTCAAGCATGGGCATTGATAATTTTTACCTTTAAAGTTTTTGGCAGTGGGACTTGGGAGAATTGTGCCCAAAACCACACTCCAAAAGAATTTGAGAATTCAGATGGAAGTAAAGGAAGAGAACAAGATGAAGATTAGCCTGTTTGTGGGTTTAATTAGGAACTTAGTTTTTTTTTTCGAACGATGTTTCGGGTCAATTAAAATAAATAAATATGTTATTATTTTTAAATCTCATGATTGATTTTGCTACTTTCGTATTTTTTATCTATTAAGAAATTTAAAAATTCACGTCACAACATGATAAGTAAAAAAATTTGAAAGTTTTGAGTTTGAAAACAATACCTTAAAAGGAATTATGGCAAGAGAATATGACATCAATATTCTCTTGTAAGTTACGTAATAAGAGTGTTAGAAATAATGTATATACTTGTTTAAGTCTTTAGTTATTTATAATTATTATAAGACTTCATCATATTTTCTTTGAAACATTAGACAACAAAGTAATGGTGTATTGATGGTTAAACTCTTATTTTCCAGTTCAAAGGTCACGTGTTCGATATCTTGCACTTACACATTTTTTTAAAATGAGGAGTACACATAGATATAAATTATTTGCATGAGGAGAGTGCCACGTGGCACATATGCTTTCTTTTGCACGCATTTTAATATATTTGTATAGATAATAAATAGTAAAAAAAAAAATATTAACTTTAATCTAATTGATGAATTTTAAGGGCCTTGTTTATGAGCTGTGAGAATTGGGAGAGTTTTAGGTTGAGAGTAATTGAAGAAAAGAGAGACAAGGTTAAAATGAGAAGTTTCATTTTTTTTAGTACTTCTTTCGTTTTTTTTTTTTACTTGCAACACTTTTCTAAGAAGGAAATTGTTTCTGTCTAGAAATTAAGGTTAATGATCTGTGTTGAGCATGTTCTTAACTCAATAATACGATTCCTGAGCTGGTTATCTGTTCACCGGAGACCTACGTTAGACTGCCCCGGGGGTTGTTCCGGGATCGCCCCTCCGACGCTCAAGTTAGTTGATGATTGAGGTAGAGAGATAGAGTCTAGAGTGAGAAGCTCTGGTTAGTTAGGTAAGAATTCAATACCTTTGCCTTGACGGGACAAGAGGTATTTATAGCAGTGGGAATTCCTAGGAGAGGACGTTTTGGATAGGATGTGCCTCCTAGGGATTATTGAAGTGACTTTTTCTAGAAATGATTCATGTGGGCCCCTTGAGAGTCCGATAGGCTGATGGCCATGTCAAGGTGAGTGGGACCCATAATGCTTGCGTGGCGGTGTCAGCTGGCGTAGGACTCTTAGTTGGGTTTAATGGGCCCAAACAGATATAATTAATTACTTGCAACACTTTCTACTTTTGTTTTTCCTTTCTCTTTATCTCTCTCCAATCACATGAGGCCCTCTCTTTCTTTCTTCTCTACCTCTCTCCTGCCCAAATTTTGCACTGGAGTTGATGGAAAAAAAGTGTTGCAAGTAAAAAAAAGGAGGAAGTACTAGTTGTTGTATCGCGCTCCTACGTGCGCGGCACCCTAAAATAGTGTATAAGTGATATTCGAATTACGTTGGATTTAATTAGCAAGATGATTATGGAGTAATTGTTCCAATATACTTGGTGCTTGCATTTGATGTTTGGGGGTTATGGGGGAAATCAACTAAAACAAGGTGTTCATAAATAATTTATTCATACTTCGATACTATTGGGCATACAATATACATTCTAGTAGTTGTTTGAAGTGCAATTTGAAGCTAAAATCTAGCAAATTTAGAGAGCCTTCTGAACTGAAACTTGTTGCTAAGTTGTGGTTATTTGACATGCCTTTGGAATGCTTTTGAATGGAGCTTTGGCCTACTCCCAGAAGATGGACATAAGCTTCCACTGCATAACTATATTATTTCTGGAAATCGATGCAGTTGGCGTGATTTGGATATAAAAGCTTGCTACCATTAATTCATTGAAGATGGTGGTGAAGGTCTGGCAAGTAAATGTAAATGTACAAGAGTTTAGAATCTAGAGTATATTTGAGATTGAAGTGAGATATATGCAAAAATTAAAGATGTTTACATCGGTGTGTATATTATCAATATGTTCGGTTGACATTCTGAACAGAGCTTCACATTCTATGATGAAGGCATTAAGATCCATTGAGCAAGTATCATTGGACGCTTTGATTCGAAAATGAATCCTAGGAGTAAAGAGAAGTTGTAATTTTTTTTTTCTTCTTTTCCAAACAATGATGAGTAGTTATATAAGGACTTGCATTACTATTTACTGGGCACAAATTAATTAATGTATTATATAATTAGCTCTATTATTGTCCTTATTGTCCTTATTGCCCATTACTCCCTCAACCCCCCTTGATTTCTATCTTCAACGCCATTCTCATCCTTTTTACCTCTCATATTCATATATTTTGAAATTGTAAGCGATTTTCACTTAGTTTTTCTTCGTAACTCATATTATATATGTAAGCAATTCTCACTTACTTTTCCTTCCTAACTCATATTCATATATCTTGAAATTGTAAGTGACTCTTACTATTTGCTTGTGGAATCATTATTTTTTAGAGAAACTCAAATGAAAAAAGTATCTCCATAAAGTGTATTTCTCTATCCTTTCCCTTCGTTTTACAAATTTTACAAAGATATATATGTAATATTGTTTCCATCGATGTTAGGATTTAATTTCTCCATTTTTCATTAAGGAACCAAATAAAAAAAGCTACATGTTCATTTTTCGATTGTAGACATCAAATAGGGAAAATTAACGTCGAGTTTTATTCCCGCCATCTTCTCCTTCTATATTAATTTATTTTGCTATATTGCAATGAATCCAACAACATATTATATTATAACATTTGATTTTATGTAATAGTAAATAATGCATGGTCAAACCTCATTAATGAATAGTGAAATTTTGAAAGTGTAGCGAGTAATTTGAAACAAGGAAGTATATAATAAGGATGTTCATGCAATTACTCTTGTATTTGAGTTATTTTTCCAATATAATAACTATTGCATTTTTTAATAAATTATATTTTGGTGAGAATTTCTCAAATGTACATTGGTCATGCAAAGATGTTCACTGTTATATTGTGTATGTACAATGACAAACCCCCTTCTTGAGGGGTAAGTGTACAATGCATTAACTGAATTGTACATTGTAAATGCTTTGTTGTTCCTTATTTAATGTTTTGGTATAACAATTACAGCCCTGAGAAGAAAACGGGACCCACTCCTGCAGTTGCTGAGAAGTGCGTACATTTTTCTCTTTACTTTTTACTTGTATATTCTTTGCATTGTACAATAAAGTCTTTGCATTGTTTTTCATTGTGGAATGTTTTGTATACAATGATAGGCCCATTACTAAAAAAGAAAATCTTCCTACCACTAAAGCAGATTCCACCACTGCTGACAAGTAAGTCCACTGTTTTATCTACTCCTTGGTATTACATTGTTTTTTGCATAGTTGTTCATTGTGGATTAGTTTTTGTACAATGATTTTGTTTATAAATCATTGTACATTGGTAGTTGTCATGTTGTTCATTATTGAATGTTTGATGTACAATGACAGACCATCTGTTACAGAAACTGAAACAAGTCCACCAAATACTGAAATGTAAGTGGTTGTACAGATATTATACTTGTTTTCCTTGTATCTCAAAAACATTGCCTTCTTTGGTATTATGAGCAAATACATACAACTCTCAAGTAATTAGTTGGTTTAGTATTTGTTGTACATTAGTAGTTGCATAAGTGTTCATTGTGGAATGTTTGTTGTACAATGTCAGGCCCCCTGTTACTGAAGCTGAAGCAAGTACCACTGCTGACAAGTAAGTTCACTGTTTTATATACTCCTTGGTTTTACATTGTTTTTTGCATAGTTGTTCATTGTGAAAAGTTTTTTGTACAATGATAGGCCCATTACCACTGAAAAGGAAAAGAATCTTACTAATGAAAAGGAAAAGGATCCTACTAATGAAAAGGAAAAGGATACAACTGACAAGTGAGTACCAGTCACAACGTTAGCATCAGTGTCAGCTTCAACTCGGCTCATGACGTTGATTCGGCCACTAGTGTAGCCTCCATTGTCATTCTTTTCGAAGTTTCCATTTCCACTTCCAAAAGAGCGGTTGTTTTGGTTTTCGTTTTGTGTAGCATTTCCTCCATTGGGGAGGTTGTTATTGAAGTTTTGAATTCTGTTTCCACCTCCATTATTGTTACCATTGCTCGCATTTGCTCCATTTTGAGCTTGCTTCTTGGGACAGTTGAACGATTTATGACCTACTTCTCCACATTCGAAACATTTAATCCTCTCACCCTGACAAGTGAATCTTGGATGGCTCTTGGCACACTTCTTGCAAATGAAGTTCCTTTGGGTCATATTTCCTTGTTGGGCCTATTGTCCAGCATTGTGATTGTTGCGGTTGTTATACCATCCACCATTATTGTTGTTGTTTCCACCATTGTTTTTGTTATTGGGCCTTTTATTGTACCCTTGGTTGTTGCTATTGCTAGCAGGTTCCTTCCTTTTATGTCTACTTAGCACTTCTTTCACACACTATAGAATTCTCTCTAAGTTTGACGCCTTAGCATATGCCTCCGTGAAAGTAGTTGAGGTACTACCTCCCATTCGAGTCTGAAGATTAAACTTAAGTCCGTCTTCCAACTTCTAAGCTTTAGTTCCCTCATCTGGAACTACAGTTGGGGAAAAGCGAGCATACTCATAAAATTTCTGAGTGCACTCTTGCACACTCATGTTATAACTCTAGTTGAACCTACTAAACTCATTGTATTTCTGCCTATGAATGTGCTCGGGGAAGAATCGAGCCTTAATTGCTACCTTAAATGCTTCCCAGTTAAAGTTCTCTTGAGCTTTAACAATGGGTCCTACACTTTCCCACTAAGTATCGGCATCTTCGTGTAAGTAAAAGGTACTTTTATCGTGAACTCAAATCCTGCTTATGTACTCTTTGACTCAGGAGCATCTCATCCTTTTATTTTTAGTACTTTTGTTAACAAGTATCCCCTTGAGTCTATCCAGTCTTGTCGAGCCAATATAGCCATGCCCACAGGTGAAACTGTTTCTTGTAAATCTCTTTTTCAAAATATCTTTATAGTCATAGCTGAAACTGAATTATCGGCCGATCTTATCCTTTTTGACCTAAAAGACTTTGATCTTATCTTGGGAATGGATTGGTTAGCTAAGTATAAGGCCAAAATCGAGTGTCATAACCAGAAAATATCTCTTAGAGGACCAAAGGGAAATAGGGTATCTTATAAAGGCATAATCTTCCTGCCTGACGTCAAAATAATCTCTGCCCTGAACCTTCAAACCTATCTTAGAAAAGGCTACCCAGTCTACCTATGCCAAGTAAGGGACGTAAGCGTGGAAAACGAGGAATTGACTCAAATTCCGGTAGTAAAGGAGTTTCCAGATGTATTTCCCAAAGAGTTACCTGGAATGCCGCCTGTCAGAGAAGTGAACTTTAAGATCGACTTAGCCCTGGCGATTTAAGAGCTTATCTCTTTTTATTATTATTGTTGTTCGTCCATAAATTCATAAAAACCCAAAAAGAGTTTGAACCGCCAACTGAAATGAACTGAACTTAACTGAACTTAACTGAGCTGAACTGAACTAAACTGATTGGAGCTGAACTGAACTGAACTGATTGGAGCTGAACTTTTGAGGGACAAGCAAGCTAATGAGCCTGTCAATTTCACAGTGGATGAGGATGGTAGCGTAAGATTCAAGGGGAGATGGTGTGTTCCTAATGTTCCTGAGTTGAAGGAAAAGATCTTAGAAGAAGCTCATTCAGCATAATATTCAGTTCATCATGGAGGGGATAAGATGTACAAGGATCTCAAGCATGCCACCAAAAGGTGGAAAATTTTATGTGATAATGTTTCTGAAACTGTTAAATCTTTATCTGATACTCGATGGGAAAGTCGAATCCCTAAGACCATAATGGCACCCTTTGACCTAGCAAAGCTAGTCATCCCTAAGACCGTAACATTAACTTTTGACCTAGCAAAGCTGGTCATCTTACATATACAAAGCTAGAGATATTAGTCCTTAAAGTTTTGCATAGTCATGCGTGAAAAGTGTAAGTGTAATAACTAAAAAAACTAAAAAAGATGGATGGAGTATAAAGAAAAATTATAAGTTTTGCTTTATAACTCTTTTTTTAGTTCTTAAATGATAAATGGGTCCTATTATGTTAGGAGTCTAATTCCCTTAAATCATATGAGTCTAGCTTGCTAGTTCTTTTCGTTTTCTATTTTCCTGACATACATTGATACTTTTTATAATAATGATTAGAATGAACTTATCAACCTCAATACCTTTTAGTTCAACGACTAATTTAATACATTTGTTAAATCATTTGAGAATAAAAGAGGAGTGAAAGGGAATTCGTACCTTATAAGAGCACTTAATGAAATTTAACCTTATAATCTTAAGGTTATGAACATCATTTCTAATCATTAGGTCAAATACTACTTCGTAGCACTCATTGATACTTATGTCGGCGGTTTGAATGCAAATATATGAGTTTGTGGATTTTCTCTTTCTTAGTCTTGAAGATAAGGAGATGTTTATGGGTCCACAATAACTTTAAGTGATTTTTAGTATTGAGCTTTTGGCCTTTGCATATATAATTGTGACAAATGCTTTTGGAACAATTCTTAACGCTAACTACTTCTTTTGTTTATCCTTCATTTTCGTCTCATTTAGTGGCCCAACTAAATTTAGTTAAAGTTTTTTATCTAACTACTTCTTTGTATAGTATTAAAAGACATAATACGATAACTGTGAGTATTAATATCTTTAATTATGTATAATAAACATAATAACTAGAAATTATATAGATTTAAAAAAAAAACATATTAATACAAATTTATTAAGATCTCATGATGATTGATGCCTATCAATCCAAGTAAGTTGGTCATAGAGAGCAATATATCTTGTTAAGAGAAATTGAGCTTTGGTTTTAATGACAATAAATGAACACTTAAATGCTAATGGCAAATACTTTGTAAAGAGCAAATACAAATGGCACATAGAACTTGTTGCTTGTGTTCAGTGGACAAAATGGGTATGTAACATATTTCCTATTTCCAAACATGCTTTCATATTTCCTATTCCTAAACATGCTTTCATATTTCGGTAATTTAGAGTGAGCCCATTGGATGATCTACAAGCTAGATCATGAGGAGAGAGGGAGAAAAACATAATAAAGAATTAGGAGAGAGAAAAAAAGAGGAGAGAGAGAAGGATGATCAGATCATTGTTGGATCATAGTTAAAGCTCATGAAAGAGATCGAATAACTGGTAGGCCCCATGCATGGTGAGCTGGCAACAATCTAATGGTATTAAGAAAAACAATCTAATGGTTAAAAACCCCAACATTGTAGATCATCCATTGTGGGTAAAAAAAGTATAAAAATTAATGATAGATTATAAGTGAGGTGAGAGAGAGATGAAATATTAAAATAATTGATGATCCAAATTTTTGGATCAACCATTGTCTATGCTCTTATAGAGCATCAACATTCATTAACATCCCCATAATTTCTCTCTCTTCATCTCATTCGTCCACATGACTTTCCACTAACTTTATCACCTACCCTTCCCATTTCACAATTCCACACCTCCATTCATTAACCTCCCCATTTACCTTCTCTCTCCTACTTTTCCATACACCACCTCCTTTTCTCTCTCCTACTTTCCATACCCCACCCAATATCAATAAAATAATTTGATTCATCACATTAATTTTAGATAATACTCCCTCCGTCCTCTATTAGTTTACCTTTTTCTTTTGCACAAAGTTTTAGGAGAAATAATGTTGTGGGTCATAAAAAAAAGAGAAACTATTATATTATATTATAGTTGAATGTATGTGTGATGAAAAGTTTGTGGCCCCATTCCAAAAACAACAAAAAAGGGGATAAATTAATAAGGGACACCCTTAAAAGAAATACGGATAAACTAATAGAGGACGGAGGGAGTATTAATTAAATCAAAATATGGTAATTATAATTAAATAATTACCTTATAATTAATCGGATTAATTCATTTATTATATTATATTAAAAAAAGCGTTATTTTTAATTACTCGATTTTAACGTTACTTATAACAACAATTAAATACGAAAAAGACGCCATAAATTTATTTGAAAAAACACAAATTACCATACAATTAATTTTAAATAAAATATTGCAATGATTCAGACCTTCAATCGTCATCAGTAGACTGGTGATTAATTTGGCAAATATGTTGAACAAAGTCTCGTTGTAAGGCGTTGTGCACATTTCTATCCCGTGCATCAGCTCGTCTTTCCATATATCATTACATTCCAATATCATTAATTTGACCATGTTGTACAGAATAGTTTGTACGCCTTGATCTGCTAATTGTTGTTGCATTTTCTTGCTCGAATTCTGACATGTTACCATAATTCTGATATGTATCTTGCTTATCCTCAACAATCATATTATGAAGAATTATACAAGCCTTTTAATAGCTCTCATGGTTCTTTTGTGCATGACATTCGGTCTTTTCGCAGTTGCTGCGTCGTAGGCCACTTTGATTTTAAGCCATAACGCTCCCTTTTCCCGATATGTTCCTTTCTCAGGATCACCGGAACAATTAAGGTAAGCGGACACCAAGTGTTTATCTTCTTATGTGACCCACTTATCTTTCAGGTGTTTCACTTGCTTACCTGTAGTTACTTCCGATTCTGGAACTTGAACTTGAACTACATCTTCATCATCATCGGGTGATTGCGTTGGAAATTGGTTTTTAACTCGCATTTTATTGCTACTACCGTCTCCTCCCGGAGTTGTGGGATACGGATCTACGCGTTGAGATGTTGGATGTAGTGTGCCAGGTGACAAATTTTGAGGAGTATTATGGTTTACAAAAGCTTGGAACATAGCAAGGAATTGAGGATTGTTTAGCATATTCGGATCAAAAGGAGAATTTGAAATTGGTTGCAAATTTGAATTTTGTTGGTAATTTGGATTTTGTTGGTAATTGGAATTTCGTTGGGAATTTGGATTTTGTTCGTAATTTGCATTTTGTTGATATATATTTCTATAATTAGGATGATTGGGATCCATAATTATCAAATAAGATTTACGAAATACTTAATGAAAAATTATGGATTTTTCAAAGTGTTGAAAATATATCAAGATTGGTCTCTATTTATAAAGGATAAAAAAATATGATCATTGGTATAATTTTTTTTATTCATTATATGTAAAAAGTTATGGCAGTTTTAATAATGATAATATTACCATTTGTAATATAACATGGCGCGCATCAATTCATTAAGGCTAGGGGAGTGCAGAGTGTGACACTTGTTGCGCTCTGATTGGCGCGTTGCAGTTTTTTTTTTTTTTACAAATCACACGCTGCACATAATATACCAGACACCCTTAGGAATTGATTGGTGTTGATTCGGTTAACTTAAATGACCGAAATCACTTGAACCCCAACATAATTTGCATATTAACCCATATTATGCCAAAAATGTCCTTTATGTGATATAATTCAATTTCTTTCATGCGATTAAAATAGTTTTAATAATGCTCAAAGTACTTATTAGAAAAAATCGTCTGCTTTTCAAAGATTTTATTGGACATAATATGAAATATTATGGTATTTAGGATAGATGTCAATTGATGTTGGGTCATTCAAGTTAGCATAATCAACACCAATAAATTATTAAAGGTATTTGGTACATTATATGTAAACTTGAAAAATACCTGATGAATTTTTGAAAATGTAGGGGTATCTCATAAATTTTGTAAAAACTTAGGGGTATCTAGTGAAAATTCGTTTTATTGAAGTATAATTTATATAGAAATTTCCTCAGGTACCCCTGAGGTTTGACGTAATTCCCAAATTACCCCCACATTTGGGGAATTCCTCAGATATTCCCGAGGTTTGTGTTTGGGCTCAAGATACCCTTATTATGGACGGAACCCTAACGTCGTTAGGTTTTCCCTCTCTCTCTTCCCAATTTTCTCTCTCCTCCCATTCCCCCACCCACATCCAAACCCTCCCTCCCCCACTCCGGCGTCGGCGAGCCTACCCCCTCTCTTCCCCATTTCCGATTCCTTCACCCTCGACGTTGGCGCCCGCGTAAACAGCTGCTTTGTTTGTTTTCGAGGGCGGGTTTTAGGGTTTGGGGGCGGCATAACTGAGTGGGGAAGGGAGGGGGTCGATTCACGATGGAAGACAGGGAAGGAAGTCCATTTCCGACAGGGGGAAAGGGGGGAGGGGGTGGTGTCGGGGTGTGGTTGGGTGGAGGAATCGAGAATGGGAAAAGGGAGTGTTAGGGTGGGGGGAAAGGGAGATGGTGGGGTCGTTGGGGGTAGGGATGGGCAAGGGTCGGATCCAGCTGGACCCTAGACCCGGACCCTAAATTTTTTGCAGACCCAGACTCGGACCCTAAGGGTCTGAAAAAATTAGACCCGGACCCTTAGAGTCTGGAGGGTTCAGGCCTAAATTCTTTATTTTTGCATAATTTTCAGCATTATTAATATCAATAATCATCTGAAATTCGCATGAAATTAAACAAACACAAAAAATCGCATGAAACAAACATAAGAATTCGCATGAAACACAGACATATAAATTGATAAAACCGAAACAAACACAAACTTATAAACTAAAAAAAAAAGGAAACAAACACAATTCACAAACATATAAACTGAAAAAAAACGAAACAAAAACATAAACATACAAACTGAAAAAAAGAAAGAAACACAACTTAAATAAGAGTTCAGAATGGGTGTTTTAGTTTAGGTTTTAGTCTTTTAGAAAATCAGGTTGTTTTTTTAAAAAAAAGTTAAAATGTATATAGTAAATAAGTTTAGGGTCTAAGGGTCGGGTCTGGGTAGGGTTTGGGTCCAAAATTTTAAGACCCGAACCCAGACCCAAAAAGATTCACTTGGACCCAGACCCGGACCCTTAGGGTTTGAAAAAGTTGGACCCAGACCCTTAAATTAGGGTCGAGTCCAATAAGGTCCGGGTAGGGTCCTAGACCCATGCCCATCCCTAGCTGGGGGTGCTGCTGTTCTGGCCGGTGAAGGGAGGGGTAGGGTCGCTGGCGTCGGAGTAGGTGGTGGTTGCGGGCTGTTGGTGGCCCGCTGAGGGAGGGGTGTTGGCAGTGGGTCGGGGAATGGGAGGAGAGAGAGGGAAAAAACCTAACGACGTTAGGGTTCCATCCATAGTAAGGGTATCTTAAGCTCAAACAAACCTCGAGAGTATTTGAGAAATTTCCCAAATGTGGGGGTAATTTGGGAATTACGCCAAAATTCAGGGATACCTGAAGAAATTTCCCTAGTTTTTATGATAAATCACACCCTTTCTTTTTTTTTTTTTCTTTTTGTCTTTTGAAATTCATTAAAAATGGATTTCTTGTCCCACAGTACAACCAAATATAATTACAAAAATTCATCCAATGGCCAAGACAACACACAGACTAGGGGTGTTCATGGGTGGTTAACCGTCCCGAAACAATATTTCAGTTTGGTAATCGGAAGTTTCAGTTCGCTCTTTTGTGAACCGTAACCATTTAAACGGTTACCGCCTAAGCGGTTAACCGTTTTTCGATACGATTTTTCGGTTAACCATTAACCATTATTTAAGTCACACTATTATGTTTTACTTAATATACATATATATTTTCAATTTTTTGTGCATATATTTCAATATTATATATACTTTAATATAAAATGTGTTATAAAGCGGATAATAAATCAATTGGAAAACATAACTAAAACTAAGAATTCACTTCATTTCCTAATTATAGTGTTTATATTAGTACTAGATCTGTTACCATATAATTACATATTTTCTTTAATTGTTGTAAGGGCATGTTCTTTTCGGCATAAAACAGTCGAACTGAACCGAACCGAATTGAATTGAAATGAATAGTGATATGTGAGAGTAAAAGTATTGCCCAGAGCTGAACTGAACTGAATTAAACTGAACTGGAATGAATAGTGATATGTGAGAGTAAAAGTATTGTCCAGAGCTGAAGTGAACTGCAATAAAAATAAGTTGGGGAGAACATGCCCTAACTTAGCAACAAATATTAGAATTAATGTAATTGTTTGAAAATGTTTCACAACAATTAAATAGAGAAAATATATTTTGGTATTTTGGTTAACCGTTCACTCAAAAATCATAATCGTAACCGTGCCGTTTAACCGTTAATTTTACCGATTTGATAAGTGTACCGTTAATTTTTTTTATCGAGTACGGTAACCACCCATTTAGATCAGTTCTTCGATATTTCAATACGATATTTCGATTTCTGTTTTTTTATGAACATCCCTCCCACTACGTGGGAATTTGGGGATTAGAGGATGGGATTGGAAATGGGAGTTAGAAGGTGGGAATTCATTAAATATATCCCAATCCCTTGTTTGGTATGTTAGTGGAATTATGTTGGGAATATTATTATCTCATGTTTGGTATGAGGTACTTAAGGAGGGAATATATTGCTAAATTACAAATTTACCCATTTCATTATATTAGCTATTTAACTCATTGGTGAAATATATTTTAATGAAGGGTAAATTCGTTTTCTAACCTAACCAGAAATAATCCCCTCCCTAATACCTGCCCCCCTCCATGTCTTATTTTGGTAGGATAGGGGGGTTTAATCCCATTCCCCTTCACATGGGAATTTAGATATCCCCTCAAACAAACATGGGATATCTACCCATGGGGATATAATATCCCATTCCCACCCCCTAATCCCCCTAAACAAACACCCCACTATTACTTATTAGTAGTACACCAAACAAAACAACATTTCGTACCCCAAAAGAGTATTGGTAGTACAATGAAGCAAAATTAAGAAAAACACATCATATATACTCACAGATATAGGCTTCCTCGGATCTATGTATTCAACTTTAGCCGCAGCAATATGCATTTAATTTCTCCAGCAATAGTTGGCTAAAAGGAACTCCATTAGGATTCAAGATTCGGCTATAAAACAACTCCATCAGTATACAACATTTAAGTCAAAAAGAATATTTGCGATGTAAATTTCACACATAATTGAACTTACCAACCAATCCTAGCAGCTTCATACGTACATTAGTCCCCCAAAATCACCCATTACACTCTCTACAATGAACAAAATGAAACATGAGAGCGTGCAACTGGCATAAATTCGAAAGATAAGTTCATTTGGTTTTTACACATAATAAATATAAGACTAAATATAATAAACATATGACCAACACGAATTCAATAAGTACATTATAATAATGCAACAAACATATATTTACAGTAAAATGAAAATTACTTGGTTTTTTTCTAGATGTCAAACTCGTTCATCTCCTTTATTCATTAGGCTCTCGTTTGTTCATTGATTGGGACATCAATTGCAAGGTTGTTTTCATTTTTTCACAAATTATTGTCAAGATGAAGAAAAGAGGGAAAAAGATGAGCAATGAAAGTGCAAAATGTAAAAAAATGTTCTCTTTTCTTATCAAATGCATAGATCTAATACCTTATGTTGTCTCTTATCAAATACACAGATCCAATACCTTATGTTGTCGATTTCTCTTTGCAACTCGTTGTGTTCATCTTTATATACAGAAATTGTGCAAAAAATGAAGAACTTAAAGAGTTTGATGAGAGAGGTTAGAGAGAAGTTAGAGAGATGTTGGAGGATCTGGGGAGAAGAGAGAGAAAGTCTCTCAGATTTTGTGTGGGAAAATGAAAGTAATCAATTCAAAAAATAAGTTTTATGTTTTTCGGTGTTCATTCCGTGTGTTTTTGGTTTAATGAATATGCATTTTTTTACTTTGGGATGTTGCGTTTCAGATGGTGCGCACCTTCCTCTACATACATCCGTGCGCACCATCGACTGATTGACTAAAATGTCCTACTAAACCAATTGAGAAACCCCTCATTATAAACATAACTTTTAGCAGAATTTGCAGTCAAACCAAATACATTACACAAATACAGAAAGCCTCATTCATTTGCACCATAGAAGAAGGATCTCCTCTAGTAAAAAGTAGCAAATCATCCACAAATTATACGTGGGTCAGATTGAACCACTAGTAGAATAAATGCTTATTGCTGCGGTTATTAAGTGGTCTATTGCGACGGTTTTCGCCGCGCAACAATTAAGGGCGTAGCAATATGTAATTAATAAACCGCAGCAATATATTTATTTTGTATTAAAAAAACCAATATATTGCTGCGGTTTTTAGGACAAACCGCAACAATATACTATGTTTTATAATTAAAAATTAAGTATATTGCTGCGATTTGTCCTAAAAACCGCAGCAATAGGCACTAGACATGTAAAAAAATATTCTTAAAAAATAAAAAAAAAACAAGAAAAGAAAACAGTAAACATTTCAGACGAAACCAACATAAAAAAAAATGGAGGCTTCATAGGCAAAAGAAACTATAACCAACCCAGATCTAAAAAATGAATCGACATAAATAACCAAACCAGATAAAAAAAATGAAACAACATCAAAAACCAATATGAAACTAAAATGTGTAACTTTGATCTTAACATAATTTATTAAAAAAATAGGAAAAAACACAAGATTTATACATCTGACTTAAATAAAAATGAAAAAATTTGAAAAAAAGGAAAAAAAACATCAGATCTAAACAAAGCAAGCGGCGAGGTCTCGAACTTTGAGCGACGACAAGGTCGACGGCGAGGTTTAATTCGGACTGTGAGGGACGGCGACTTGCGAGGTCTGCTGACGACGGCGACTTATGAGGTCTGCTGGTGATGGCGACTTATGAGGTCTGTTGGCAACGACGATTTGCGAGAAGACGAGTCATCAACGCCGGCGAGCAGATGAAGAACGAGGCGTCGACTTTTTGAAGACGCCGGCAAGCAAGCAAACTGCGAGCGACGACGACGTGAAGACCGTGAAACCGCAGGCGAACGGCGAGCAGGCGTACTGTGAGGTGCGAAGGAGAGTGAGCTAAGTGAAGTGAGAAGGTGAGCGAGAATGAGTTTGGGAGGATGAGAGAGGTGAGAAGGTGAGTGAGGATGAGAGAATTAAGAGGCGTGAGAGGAGAACATGAAGCCGCGCTCAACCTAACCCTAGTAGTTTTAAATATATACCAGGGATATATTGCTGCGGTTTTGGCAAAAACCGCAGCAATATATTAAAATAATATATTTTTTATATTATTTTAATATATTGCTGCTGTTTTTGTTAGAACCTGCAACAATATGTCTTAGTCAAATAGTCAAACTTTTTTCAAAAGTTATCCACAAAACTGTACTGCTGCGATTTTTGGTCGAAACCGCACAAATATGGCTATTTTATATTTTTCTTTTTACGTGATATGTTGCTGCATATGGGTAAAACTGCAATAATATTACCGCAGCAATAAACAATTGTTCTACTAGTGAACTTCTTGCATCTAGATTTTTATTGAACATTTGATTATTCTGAAATCGTAACAAACTCCTATTTAGATACTCCATACTCAAAACAAAGAGATATGGAGAATTTGGGTCTCCTACTCTCCTTGCCTCTGTTCCTTCTCGTGTTTTCTATTTAAAATATTTTTATGGGACAAAAGAAGTTAAAACCGAATGAACAAATAGAAAAGGAAGGAGTAATAACTACTCCCTCTGTTTTTTTTTAATCTACATACTTTCCTTTTTAATCCGTTTCTTTTTAATCTATACACTATTGTTTTTTCTATTTTTAGTAACATATCACATTTACTTTCTCCTTTCTTTCCACCCATGTCAATCACTTTTTAATATTTTAACCCACTCTTGTTTTTCTCTCTCATAATTTTGTACTTCCTCTTTGATTCTCCCCCAAAATAAAGTGAGTAAATTAAAAAGAAACGAAGGGAGTATAAACATATATTATATCTATTGCATGTGGATATATAACAGTCTTTAAACACATACATCACAATGACAAAATCCATGACATATCAAAATTTATGATACTATTCGCGAGAAGGAGGCAGAATTTTATGTTCCCCCTTAACACTTTTGGATTTAAATTTTGAAATTTACATATTGAAAAATTTGAGATGACTGAAACTTCAAATCAAATTTTGATAAGACTAAAGAAGTTTAATTAAAATTTTAAACCAGGGGTCTGATACTTTTCTAAAGCATATGACTACCTAATCAGATATATTATAATATTCATCCATTTGATTGAGTAAATATTCAAAGCGTGCAAAGTTTCAAAATTCACTCATCATTGTAAAGTTCATGCTTACATATCGACGAAATTTGAAAAATAGTTTTTTGACTAAAAATGAGTATAGATGTGGGTCGCAAGTTAACTCATGAAGATCTTGCAAACATTTTTGGTGCGACATGATTTACTTTTCCCCTTCATCACGATGAACACTCGTATGTGATTTTGTCGTCCGGGGAAAAATTCTAGACTTAAGCTTTCAAAAGAATCATCGACTTCAAAGGAGCGACAGATGAAACAAATTACTATAGCTTTATGGATCGTGGATGCATTATTTAAAAATGAATTACGGTCATCAATGCATTTTCTAAAATGATGGGTTTAACCCTAACGGTTGAATTCACGTTTTGATGGTCATTAAGATTATGTCTTGTTCCCGTCAAAAAAAAAAAAAAGTTGTCTTGAATATCAATTAGCTTTAGTCTCGGACGATGTTTCAAGTTATTAATATTTTCATGTTAAAAAATATCATCATCTAATTACATAGCTGAAATTACCTCAAATTGCAACTTCACCTAGTTCAGGGGTAATGCAAAAAGCAAGCTGGATCGGATCTTTGTGAGCCCGGATTGGATTGTGCAATTCCCGCTCCTAAAAATCTCATCCCTCAAACGTGGTCTATCAGACCACTGCCCCTTACTTCTTCATCCTCAAGCTCGCAATTGAGGTCCTACACTATTTAGATTCTTGAATTGTTGGCTTTCGGATCTAAAATGTTTAAAAATCACCAAGAAATCATGGTCCCGGGCTGCTTCATTTCCTTTTGAAGGTAAACTCAAAGAGGTCAAAAAGGGTCGAGTCTTATGGAATGAAAATGAATTTGGAGACATCAACTCAAACATCACTCGAGTAGAGCAACTGATACGACATTTTGATAACATAGCCGACACCAGAAATTTAGATGAAGATGAATTAAAAAAAGAAAGAAGGCCTAGATCGATCTTTGGGTATCGGTCAAGAGAAGAGAGACTTATTGAGCGCAAAACTCGCGCTTACAATGGCTGAAAGAAGGGGACAGAAACTCAAAATTCTTTCATGTGGTTGCATCTATCAGAAGAGGCACACCACTTTATCAATTGAAGTGGAAGACAAGTTGGTAAATGATTCAACTAACATAAAAAAAGAAGTCGTTGTTTTATTCAAAAAATTGTTCAAAGAGGAGTTTAATAACAGACCAACCCTCGAAGGCCTAGACTTCAAGAAAATCTCCTCATCACAAGCTGCTTTTCTCACTGAGCCTTTCTCCAATGAAGAAATCGATGATGCAGTATCTTCATGTAATCCAAATAAGTCGTCGGGGCCGGATGGATTTAACTTCAAATTCATCAAAAGTGCATGAGATGTAATTGAGGGGGACGTTTACAATATTATTAGAGAATTTTGGTATTCTTCTCGCCTCCCACAAGGTAGTAACTCGGCTTTCATTGCCTTAATCCCCAAAGTCGATAATCCTTCCGACTTCAAGGACTTTCGCCCTATTAGTATGGTAGGGTGCCTCTATAAAATTGTTGCTAAATTACTATCAAAGCGGCTCCAGGTGGTCATGAACTCTACTGCAGGTCCCCACCAATCAGCTTTCATCAGTGAACGTTAAATTCTAGATGGAGTTTTAGTGGCAAGCGAGCTCTTAGACTCTTGTAAAAGAAAGAAAACTCCGGCTACTCTATTGAAAATTGACTTCCACAAGGCGTTTGATAGCGTCTCTTGGCTTTTTCCTGATTGGACTCTTTTAAAAAATAGGCTTTCCTTTGAAATGGCGCGATTGAATCCGCTCATGTGTGATGTTCGCTTCGTCCTCTATCCTTGTAAATGGCTCGCCAACTAAATCGATTAAACTTCAAAGAGGCTTGTGTCAGGGTGACCCTCTTTCTCCCTTTCTCTTTGTATTAGTTGTCGAAATTCTCAATCTTGTCATTCAAAAAGCAATTGGTGGTGATCTTTGGGAGGGCGTTGAATCAAGCCCAGGAGGTATGAACATTACCAACTTACAATATGCGGATGATACAATTATATTGTGCCCTCCGAAGATTGATTATTTGTGAAACATAAAGAAAGCCCTAATCATATTTCACCTTATGTCGGGACTGCAAATAAATTTTTACAAAAGCTCGTTGATTGGAGTCAATGTCTCATCTTCATGGATTTAGGAGGCCACAAAAGCAATGTTATGTAAATCTGGCTCCCTTCCTTTTAAATATTTAGGATTGCCTACTGGCGGTCAAATTTCAAGATTGAAAGCATGGGATCCAATTATTGAAAGAATTGAAAAGAAACTTGATCTTTGGAAAGGCCGACTACTATCAATAGGTGGGAGGGTCACTCTCATCAAATCTTTTCTTGTGAATCTCTACTCTACTTCTGTCACTCTTCCCCATCCATAAAGGGATCATTGATAAAATCAACAAGATCCAAAGACAATTCTTATGGAGTGGTAGCATGGAGAAAAAAAACTCTCTTTGGTGGCATGCACATTGTGGAATTACCTAAATCTCTTGGAGGTTTAGCCCTTGGTAATCTCTACCACAGAAATATCGTTGTCGTCTTCAAATGGGTGTGTGAAATTCTTCAACAATACTTCCTCTCCTTAGAGGCAGTTGATCCAGGAAAAATACGAATACCTTACAAATCTCAATATCAATGATGTCTCGCCTCTCCTTGTGGGTGGGCCTTGGAAAGGAATTTGAAACTCCTTTATTCTTCATCCACAAGCAAAAGTAGTGGCTGAAAAAGAATTGAGGAGGAACGTGGGTGATGGCTTGTCCACTTTTTTCTGGCATGATGTTTGGTTAGGCTCTACACCTCTAAAGGCCCAATTCTCGCGACTATACAGGGATGGTCTGGGCTGGGCTTGGAGTTTCTCGTGGTCTAGGCCTCTGCGAGTGAGAGATGAACTGGAAATTGACTTCTCCTTCTCTTAAGGCCAGTTTGTTTCGATCTCTCGAGACAAGATTCTCAAAATCTGGAAATTTCGCAACTACGGAAAATTTTCATCCAAATCTTTTTCTACTGAGCTATCTAGATTATCAGCCCCTCAATGTCACGTAATCAAAGGCTTTTGGCGAAGTTTAGTTCGCCACCATATTGAGATCTTTGTGTGGGTTGTCCAGTTAGGCCGAATAAATACTCTCCATAAACTGGCCTCACTAGGTATTATTCCTTCTTCATATAATATTTGCATTCTATGTGGATCCATTCCTGAACAAGATGCTTACCTTTGCCTCGAAATTATGGGCATGGTGGCTCGACCTTTGGCATATCAAATGGGTTTCTCCATCTAGAATTTGGGATTTTTTTTATCAATGGAATTGTCCATAAGAAACCCATTCTTCAAGAAAGTATGGATTTTAATGTTCTTCATTATCATTTGGTCGATCTGGAGGGAGAGGAACTACCGAATATTTGAAAATAATTCTTCAAGCATGATCCATATTCAGGACCTGATTTTGCTTCGACTTGGTTGTTGGATCTCAGGTTGGAATGAATCCTTGTCTTACTCTCCCCTGGATATTCAAAGAAACCCGAAGTGCCTTTTATGGGGTAATCGGTCATGTTTATCATTCATCTCCAACCCAGTTCCAAAGTCTATGCAAGCCTCTCTATGGATGCCTCCGGAATTGAATTACCTCAAGTGGAATGTGGATGCCTCTTTCAATCTGCTATCGTCTCGTTCAGCAACTGGTGGGGTCTCACGTAATCACCATGGGAAATTTGTCGGTATTTTCTCCTCTCCGATTCCAGTAATTAAGATAAATAGTGCCAAAGTATTGGCAATTTCTAGGGCTATGTCCATCTCTCTTTCAAGTCCAAATACCAAACTTCTTTTGTAATTGAATCAGATTCAGTAAATGCAGTTGAATGGAGTAATGCTGATTCAAGAGGTCCATGGAATTTAAAATTTCATATCAATTTCATCTGAAATTCTTGCGAATCCACTCAACGATTCTCAGTTATTCATAAAGGACGCTCCTCAAATGTAGTGGCCGACTCCTTAGCTAATCAAAGCCTCCATAGGCAGTCTGACTTCCTAGCTTGGCTCTAGACTGACTGATGAGTCGCTCGCTCACCTCTCCCATGCCTAGTCTAATCTGGGTATCTCAAAACCCTCTGTTAAGGGATCAACTTATTTCTTGTGTAATCATGGTTCGACTATTGATGCTTTGAGGGGGTGGATGTAATCTTTAGTTTAATTAGGATGCTATGTACAATCTAGTTGTATTTTTGTGATGTAGTTAAGAGACTTCCCTCTATTGGGTGTGCTTTGTGTTATAAAAGTTTTTGCCTTTAGAGGCTGGATACCTAGTCTTGGGTTGAGTTTCCTATCTCTTGAGTTTTATTAATAAAATACAACAACCAACTTATCAAAAAAAAAAAAAAAAATCTAATTGCATAGCTTATTGGTTAGAATTTTAGTATATTAACTTGATGTTGACCCTTGAGTTTTGAAGATGACCTAACCACAAAAGACATAGTATATTTTATTTATGTTGTTGCAACGTAATTCATGCTCGAGCTAAGAGAATACTTGATTGAAGATTAAAGCGGAGAATTAATCAAGATCGAAGTAAAGATGTTCGAGAGATGAAGAATCAAGCATGGAATGAAGATTAGAATACATTAGGGTATTTATTAATCTTCTTGTTAAGGTTGAGTAAAACCTTAATTAAGTTTGTGGTGAATTCTCAATGGACCTTGGTTTTGTTCCCATGAAAGGAACATACCTGGCAATATAGGAACAAGGTTAAGGAACAAGACTTAAAGGTTAGGGAACAAGACTTAAAACTAATTTAGGAACTCCTAAGTGACTCTAATATTGTACGCCTAAGTGAAATCTGTGCCCAATATAGTTGTTAGAGTTTTTAGGGATATTTTGACTAAGATCCATTATTTTAGTAATTTAGTTTAAGTTTGTTAGGAAAATATTTTAAAAAAGATTTTCTGATTTTAATTTAACTGATTTTCAAATATTATCTTTTTAAAGTTTATCTTTTATCTTTTATATTTTATTTAAAAGATTTAGTTTTCGAAAATTTAAAATTTCCGATTTTTAAATGTTTCGGATTTTTTAATTTGTAAAACTGTTTTTCCGGTTTTGAAATATATATTTTGAAAAAGATATTTTTCCTAAAAACTAGCTAAAAGATTTAATTTATTTATTTCCTAAAAACTAGATTGCAAGCCTAGAACTATGATGAGTTCCTTGTCTTTGCAAAGAAAGTTCAAAATTTGAGTGGTCATAAGTTACTACACCTTAGATCCGACCATGGCAAGGAATTTGAGAATTTTAAGTTCGATGACTTTAGTAGAGACAATGGCTTAGATCACAATTTCTGCCCCTAGAACACCTCAACAAAATGGTGTTGTTGAAAGGAAGAATAGAACACTAGAAGAAATGGCTAGGACTATGTTGATAGCTAGTGGTCTTCCTAAAAACTTTTGGGCAGAAGCTGTGAATACTGCTTGTCATATTATAAATCGAGCCATGGTAAGACCTTTATTAAATAAAACTCCTATGAGCTGTATTTTGGTAAAAAGCCCAATATTACATATTTCAGAACATTTGGATGTAAATGTTTTGTTCATAATAATGGGAAACAAATATTGGAAAATTTGATGCTAGAAGTGAAGAAGCTGTATTCTTAGGATATTCTTCTAGTAGCAAAGCTTATAGAGTGTATAATAAAAGGTCTATGTGTGTAGAAGAAAGTGTGCATGTTATTTTTGATGAAACAGATAAATTTGATGCAAGCACACAGGTTGAAGATGACTTCGAAATAGGATTGACAAAAGATCTAAGTCTTATTGATGAGACTTTGGAAGACGAAGTCATGGGAACAAAGCCAAGGGAACAACATCCTGTTCCTGTTCCCAATGAGGAAGAAGAAGAACTAGTGATGATCACAGTGAATGAATCCACTATTGTTGAACCTGGTTCCCAAGTACAGGAAATGAAGATGATCAAGGAAACCAAGTTTCCATCCAGGATTTCCAACCAAAGCCTTGGAAAACTCATCGTTCCCATCCTGTGGAACTAATAATCAGTGACATAAAAAGGGAACTCAAACGAGATCTCAATTGAAAAACTTTTGTGCTTTTCATGCTTTTCTTTCTATGTTGGAACCTAGGAATCATGAAGAAGCTCTCACTGATGCTGATTGGATCGTAGCATGCAGGATGAACTTCATCAATTTGAAAGAAACAAAGTTTGGCACCTTGAACCTAAACCTAAACAATAACAAGGTTATTGGTTTAAAGTGGGTGTTTGAAACAAATTGATGAGTTCGGAACATATAAGAAACAAGGCCAGGTTAGTTGTGAAAGGATACAATCAACAGGAAGGCATTGATTATGAAGAAACTTTTGCTCCAGTTGCAAGATGGAAGCAATTAGAATTTCATAGCATTTGCTGCCTTCATGGGTTTTAAATTGTATCAAATGGATGTAAAATGTGCTTTTCTAAATGGTTATCTTAATGAGGAGGTATTTGTAGAACAACCTCCAGGTTTTGAAAGTAAAGAATTTCCTAATCATGTCTTTAAGCTTGACAAAGCTCTTTATGGGTTAAAGCAAGCTCCAAGAGCATGGTATGAAAGACTTTCTAAGTTCCTTCTTGAAAATGAGTTTAAAAGAGGAAAATTGGATCGAACCTTGTTTTTAAAATCAAAAGGAAAACATTTATTAGTTGTTCAAATATATGTTGATGATATTATATTTGGTGCACTAATGAATCTTTGTGCAAGGACTTTGCTAATCTCATGAGTAAAGAATTTGAAATGAGTATGATGGGTGAGCTCAACTTCTTCTTGGGGTTGCAAATCAAGCAAACAGAAGAAGGAATCTACATCCATCAACAAAAGTACATAAAGGAACTATTGAAAAAGTATGGTTTGGAAGCATCCAAAGTAAATCATACACCTATGGGAATTCAACCAGATTGGATGAAGATTCTATAGGAATAAGTGTGGATCAAACCAAGTATCGAGGTATGATTGGCTCATTACTATATCTAACTGCAAGTCGTCCTGATATTGCTTTCAGTGTAGGGTTATGTGCAAGGTTTCAAGCCAATCCAAAGGAATCTCATCTCACAGCTGTGAAGAGAATCCTAAGATACCTCAAGGGAACAGATGATTTAAGCCTATTCTATTCGAGAAGTGATACCTTTGAATTGAAAGGATTTGCGGATGCTGACTATGCAGGAGATCTGGTCAATAGGAAGAGTACATCAGGTATGGTTCAGTTCCTTAGTCATAGTTTAGTTTCTTGGAGCACCAAGAAGCAAAACACAGTTGCTTTATCTACAGCAGAGGCTGAATATGTTGCAGCAGCAGCATGTTGTTCCCAAATGCTATGGATAAAACAACAACTACGTGACTATGGAATTTACTTTGAATGTGTTCCCATCTATTGTGATAATACTAGTGCTATTAGTATTTCTAAAGATCCCGTGCATCATTCAAGAGTCAAACACATCCATATTAGGCATCACTTTCTGAAAGATAATGTTGAAAAGGGTCTTATTAAAATGGAATTCTGTGAGACTGAACGTCAAATTGCAGACATTTGACAAAGCCCTTAAATAGAGATAGGTTTGAGAAATTGAGACTTGAACTTGGCTTAATCAAGTTGAAATGATTGCTACAATATTCCCCTTTGTGTTAATTCTTTGGCATTATGTCTGGATGTGCATATTCGATGTTTTTATTTGCTTAAATACATCACAATCTTATATGATTATTTCATTGTATAAGTAAAAATTTCTGAGAACTGCTCACCAATGTCCAATAATATTCCCCTTATTGTTCATAAGACAATTCTATGCCTTAAGTGATGACAAAGGATTAAAAGAATTAATGGATTCCAAAGTAGCAAATTTTCTTTGCTTCCATTCATTGTTCCCAAACGTTGTTCACAGCGTTATATTTGATTTTTTTTTCTTTTCAAAATTCGAAAAACAAAAATATTCTGTTCAGATTTTATTTCCTAAAAATCTGATTTTTTTTTCCTTATATCTCTCAAGTTAGTTGAAGATATTTTTTTAATTAGTAGAAGATTTTTTTTTCAAAAACGTGTACATACACGGTTTTATATTATTTTTCTTCCTTAAACCAAAACAAAATTTTTCTTTCCTTCTCATAAAACCGAAAATATACTCCACAAAATATGAATCCAAAAACACTTCTCACTCTCTCTCCTCCCACAAAGCCGAAAAACCCTCTCCTTTCCTCTACTAAATTGAATCACCTACACCCATGGATATTTCTCCCAATTCTTCATCAGAATTCTAAGGAAAAGGAAGAAAATGAAGAAGGTTGAAATGGAGGTTGAAGAAGCACATGCAACAAGTGAGGGGGAATCGATGTTCCGAGAGAGGAACAACTGGTTGCTCGAAAAAATCCACACATCTAGGTATGTCATGGACTTTTTATTGATGTTTCTTGGTGCAAAAGAGTAAATTTTGTCAATTGCTCAATATGATTAAGTTTCAAGGTTGGGAGAATCTTTTTGTGAAATTGTTATGGAAATAGTTTATTCCTAAATTATGGATGAATTTTGTGAAAACTTTTCCATGGATGAAGAAGGAAATTGTTCCACTTTGGTAAAGGAAACTCAAATAGATTTTAATGCTAAAATTTTGGGTAAACTGCTTGGTGTTCCCGTGAGAGGAACTGATGTTTATTTCAAGAAACAACGTGGTGCTATCCATTTTCGGACATCTTCTTTTGATCAATTGATTGTTAATATGGTGGTCAAAAGGGAAAAACATTTCTTGATCATAATCTTCTTTCTCCCTACACAAAATTTGTTTCACATCCTAAAGAAAGCTTATTGCCTCGTCTTTCAAACGTGCTCAAGTTAGCATGTTGGATTATATTATATTCATTGTTTGCTTCAAACACATAAACTTTCCCTCTTTAATGATTCAACATTGAGTCATTGCATTGAAAATGGATTTGTTGTTGGATATGGAGCTTAGTAACCGAAATTCTACTTAAGTTAATGTAAAATTTCGGGAACTCAGTCCATTGGTGTATCACGGGAAATATGTTGAATGTGCGTGCCTTGAATAACTTGAATGTTTGTGTTGTGAATGGAGAAGTATCAAGGGAGGCTAACCTTGATGATGATGAGGATGATGATGTGGATGATGAAGTGGAGAAGAAGAAGAAGAAAAAAGAAGTTGAAGAGAAGAAAAATGAAAAGGAAAAAGAAAAAGAAAGAAAAATCAAAAAGAAAAGAAAATGAAAAAGAAAAGAAGAACTAAGAAGAAAGGGAAGAAGGTGGTTGATAAGGTGGTGAAATCGATTGCTAAAAGCACTAGAGCTAGTCAAAGAGTTCAAAACATGAAAGTGCTTAATTTTCCTTTGCTTGATGCCGAGGAAAGTTTTGAGGAAGATGAAGTTAAGGTGATTGATAGGGAAGATTATGAATCTAACCTACCTCCTTCTAGGGAACCGACTCCTGTTCCCATGGAAACCAATCCTCCTTTTCCTCCATCTCCACAAAAATCTGCCTCACCTTCTACCCTAGCACCACAAAATGATCCTATCCCTCCCTCTACCTCAAAACCCTCCTGTTCTGTTCCTAAAGCTAAGAAACAGTGTTGTTCCCATTTCAGAGGAACAACCTGCTGTTCCCAAACCTAAGGAACAAACAGCGCACCAATCCTTCTCAAATGCTCCCTCGTTTCTCAAAATCCTACCATTGGTTCTACATATACTCTAGCTCATGCTAGAAGATTGGATTCTTTGTTTTCCTTGATTATGGGTCATTCGGAAGCAATGATGGAGTTTGCTACGGAAGCTAAGGATTTAAATGGGTTGGTAAAAGGGGTTAATGCACAAAGTTGACAAAGCCTTGGAGGACAACAGATATGGCTCGGCTTGGTGAACTTTCTTCCTCCATTCAAGCAATGAACTCTAGTTGTTGAAGTTGGAAGACATTGTGCTCAAGGGCAATGATACTTTGGCCGAAAATCATCAAGAAGTGATGGCAAAGCTTCATGATGTGGTGGAAGAAGTGAACAACCTCCCTCTCCTAAATCATAAACTTTTCTAGTTTAGTTTGTTTTTATTTTGTGTGGGAACATGAACTTTGTTTAATATTTGTCTTTTCTATCCTTCTCCTTTAATCATGCTACAATGGAACTTATTAATTTGCTAATTCTAAGTTTGATCTTTTTGCATGTGTGCGTCTAAATGAATGGCTAATATTCTTGGATTGCGGTTTTTGAGAGTTGAATGCTTTATTTGCTTATACTAACCAACTTATTTCTTACAAGTTTGGTGGTGTGATGTGTTTAGTAGATAATATTCATCTTTTTGAAATCACGGACTATGTTTTTGAAGATACCAAAGGGGGAAAGATAAAGGCAATCAGAGTAAATTTTTTTTGTCATGGATTATGTTCTCATATTTCGACTTTACAAAATAAAATAACGAGTCTATAATACTTAATTTAACTTGGTTACATACTTTGTTAAAATTATTTTTATATGACTTATGTGTATTATTTTTAGTATATGCCTTTTGTTGTCATCTTCAAAAAGGGGGAAATTGTTGACCCTTGAGTTTTGAAGATGACCTAACCACAAAAGACATAGTATATTTTATTTATGTTGTTGCAAGGTAATTCATGCTCGAGCTAAGAGAATACTTGATTGAAGATTAAAGCGGAGAATTAATCAAGATCGAAGTAAAGATGTTCGAGAGATGAAGAATCAAGCATGGAATGAAGATTAGAATACATTAGGGTATTTATTAATCTTCTTGTTAAGGTTGAGTAAAAGCTTATTAAGTTCGTGGTGAATTCTCAAAGGAACTTGGTTCTGTTCCCATGAAAGGAACAGACCTGGCACTATAGGAACAAGGTTAAGGAACAAGACTTAATAAGGGAACAAGACTTAAAACTAATTTAGGAACTCTAAGTGACTAATATTGTGCGCCTAAGTAATTTGTGCCCAATATAGTTGTTAGAGTTTTTAGGGATATTTTGACTAAGATCCATTATTTTAGGAATTTAGTTTAAGTTTGTTAGGAAAAGATTTTAAAATATAGGAACAAGGTTAAGGAACAAGACTTAAAGGTTAGGAAACAAGACTTAAAACTAATTTAGGAACTCCTAAGTGACTCTAATATTGTGCGCCTAAGTGAAATTTGTGTCCAATATAGTTGTTAGAGTTTTTAGGGATATTTTGACTAAGATCCATTATTTTAGGAATTTAGTTTAAGTTTGTTAGGAAAAGATTTTAAAAAGATTTTCTGATTTTAATTTAACTGATTTTCAAATATTATCTTTTTAAAGTTTATCTTTTATCTTTTATATTTTATTTAAAAGATTTAGTTTTCGAAAATTTAATATTTCCGGTTTTTAAATGTTTCGGATTTTTAATTTGTAAAACTGTTTTTCCGATTTTGAAAAATAAATTTTGAAAAAGATATTTTTCCTAAAAACTAGCTAAAAGATTTAATTTATTTATTTCCTAAAAACTAGATTGCACGCTTAGAACTACTGCTACACGTTTTATGTAGTTAGTGGATTTAGTGGCTTAGTTAATTATCCTCCAAGTATTTATTTAATTAAATAAGTTTAATTAATCTCCAAGTTTGAAAAAACCACGTAATGTGTTACTGCTTCTATGAAGTGAAGTAGTGGATTAGTGGATGCTTTACATGACATGGAATAATTAATTTAATTTAATTAATTAATTAAACATCATGGAGATCATGTGATAATGGTGTAATTAGTGGAGAACATGTCTTATCTTAATTGTCTATAAATAGGCACCTAATTCATTTGAGCAAAATTGTGTCTGACTTAGTTAATTTGTCTTAAATTATCTAAAGTGTCAGTGCCTTTTCCTTAAGAGAATTCATACTTACATTAATCGAGTTTATTACTCTTCCATTATTTTATAAAGTGTATTTTTGAGAAAAAGGGTTTGAGTGAACTCTTGTAAGTGTGAGAAAGCTTTGAGTGAAGCAAGAGAAAGAGAAAGAGAAAAAGAAAGGAACTTCGAGTGAAGTTTGAGAGAAAACGTCAGTTGCTGGGAACTGTCGTTGGGAACTTGAGTTGAGTGACTTAAGTTGAAAATCGAGAGAAAAGTAATAGGTTGTAATCAGAGTTGTTTTGGCCTATTATAGTGGAAAGTTGTTTAAAATCCCTTGTGGTCGAGGTTGTTTCTTCCTACTAGGCCTAGGAAGTTTTTCCTCGCTAAATCTCTCGTGTTCCCATTGTTTGTTCCCAAGTTTACTTTTAATTTCGCAAAAAGTATAGCTTATTCTCTCACTATAATTCACCCCCCTTCTTATAGTGCTCATATTATACAACACTTGAGGTCACGTAGTTAAATCTTATATGGAGCATGTTTTAAATTTTTTTAACTAGTTATTAGGCCCGGGCTATGCCCGGATAAGAAAAAATTTCATTTATTAATATTGTACTTTAAAATGATAACACTATATACAACTTGGTCTGGTGGTTAATTAGAACTTTAGTATATTAACTTGAGAGCATCACGTGGCACAATTCCTTGTTTGGGAACGCCTTTTAATATGTTTATATTTTATATTTATTTATTTATTTTTTTTTTAAAAGGAAAGAACCAACTAGGGTGGATCCCAAGAATTGGGCCACCCTAAAGCATCCTTGCGGATGATTACAATAAAAGGGAAAACAGGAACATCAAACCAATAAGTAACGTTAGATGTCGTGTGACCGCGATGAGCCATCCAATCCGCTGCAGCATTAGCCTCCCGAAATGCATGACGAATTTGGACATCTTCAAAGTGCTTTAAGTCTTCACCTGCATCAAATATAATAGCATTAATAGTCCAAGGAATCTTCCAAATTTTTCTAATAGAATTGATAATAACCAGATTGTCATCCTCAATAATAAGTTTTCTAATTCCTAAAGAAATAACCCCTCTAATACCTTCTCGTAAACCCCTAGCTTCAGCAATAAGAATAGAGGACGACGAATCTAAAGCACCAGCACCACATAATAAAACTTTCCCTTCTGAATCACGAATAACAAAACGAAAAGAGGCTTGACCATTTGAGAGTTTAGAACCATCAAAATTAACTTTATAATAATTGGAAGGAGGAGGATACCAACCAACTTGATCCCGAATCTTAGACTTACCAGAAGAAACACCAGTCTTCTGACTAGATTGTTGCGAGAAATGAGTATCAATTTCATTAACTGTTGCTTCATTAATCCTAACCTTAAGCACATAAGCTCTAATCATCGCACTAACTTTAACTGGAGAACAATTTTCCCGACGAAAAATCACCCCATTGCGGTTATACCAAATAAACCACCAAGTTATAGCAAATATCTCAATTTGATCTATCGAGAAACAAGATTTCAAGTATAACAAATTATCTACAAAGGGAAGGTCATTCACAATAACAGGAGGAACACTCCAGTTCATATGACTATTATGATCCTCAAACACATCTATAACAAAAGGACAACTAGAGAAGAGATGAGAGGAGTCCTCAGAGTGATAATTACAAAAGACACACTCCATAGGAAGAAAAACATGGCTTAGTTCCAACCTTTTCTTTGTAGGAAGACTGTTTTGGCAAATTTTCCAAATAAAAAATTTAATTTTTGGTGGAACTTTTAATTTCCAAATCCAATGAAAAACTGTAGGCTCGGTTGATTGAGAGTTTAGACCTTGAATAAGCTCAACACCTGACTTAACAGAATAATTTCCATCAGGGGAGAGGCCCCAAAACAATTTGTCAGAAAGTTGGTTACTAGGAATAAATAAATTAGAAACTACATTAGTTATATCTAGAGGGATAAACTGCATAAGAAGAGATTTATCCCATTGACGATCCTGATTGATGAAGTAACTAACTTTTAAATTTTCAGATCCACTAACAACAGGGCATATATCCGCAATGGGATAGCTAAAGGCCCACCTATCATGCCAAAAGGAAATATTCTCACCATTTCCAACATTCCATCTTAACCCCTTCTTAAAAGAACTTCTTAACCCCATCAGTTTTCTCCATTGCCAAGAAACATTAGCTTTGACTCTATAAGAAAACAAATCGTCATCCTTTAAATACTTTTTCTTAACTAAATCAACCCATAAATTGTTAGGAGAATCCAAAATCTTCCAAAGAAGCTTGAACTGAAGGGCAATATTATTAGCCTTAGCTTTCCTTAGTCCCAATCCTCCAAATTTTTTAGGTTTACAAATCTTATCCCACCCAATCAAATTCGGTGATTTAGAATCTGATACTTTATTCCAAAAGAAATTTCTGTAACATTTATCAAGGGAAGAAAGAATTGTAGGGGGCAAAGAAAAACTTTGCATTTGATAATTGGCTTTCGTTGCTAAGTTAGATTGAATAAGAATGGTCCTGTCTGCTTGAGATAAAGAGTTAGCTTTCCATTTCGTCAACTGAGAAAACACTTTTTCTTGAATTTCAACAAACGTAGCATTTGTTACTTTGGTATCAATAATTGGACAGCCAAGATATTTACCTAACGAGAATGATTTCTCCATTTGAAGGATATTAGCAAAATTAGTAGAAACCAACTCTGAAACATTTTGCGTACATTGAAATGCAGACTTGTGAAAATTAACAAGTTGGCCTGACATAGAACAATACTTATCTAAAATATTTTTGATAGTATAACAACTATCCTCTGTAGCTTTAGCAAACACCATAGTATCATCTGCAAAAGTTAGGAAAGGAATTTTAACCCTTGAGTGTCCTAATGTAACACCTATAGTTTTAGAGCCAATAGAACTAGCTCTATGCAATTTACAAGCTAAAATTTATGCACATAAAATAAAAATATAAGGAGATAAAGGGTCTCCTTGACGAATTCCTCTTGACGGGACAAAAGTTTCACCAGGAATAACATTAGCTAAAACTGAAAAGGAGACAGTAGTAATACATTGTTTTAACCACTCTATCCAACGAGAACAGAAACCCAATTTCTCAAAAGTAATAAAGATGAAATTCCACTCTAGACGATCATACGCTTTTTCCATATCCAATTTCAAAGCAATCCAACCTCCCAACCCTTTTTTATTTTTAATAGAATGAAAAACTTCATGAGCCAGGAGAATATTATCTTGAATTAATCTTTCGGGGACAAAAGCTCCTTGTAAAGGGTGAATAATTTTACCCATAACAACTTTTAATCTATTAGCCATGATTTTAGAAATAATCTTATAGACTGTAGAACAAAGACTAATAGGTCGGAAGTGGTTAGGATTAGAAGGATTATCTATTTTTGGTATTAAGGTAATGAATGTGTGGTTGATCTCCTTTAAAAGCTTGCCTGAATAGAAAAAAGCTTTAATAGCTCTAAAGACTGATCTTCCAACTAAAGTCCAGTATTTTTGGAAAAAAGAAAGGTGGATAACCATCTGGACCAGGCGCTTTATCAGGCGCCAAATCAAATGTCGCAGTTTTAACTTCTTCAAAGGTAACATCCCTACATAGATATAAGTTATCTTCATCTGAAATAATTACATCTAGTAAGTCAAAATCATTATTGGCATCAAATGAGCATAACGGATTTGCCAGGAAGCAGCTTTTAAAAGCACTGGTAATACATTCTTCAATACGGCTAGGATAAGTAACTACATTATTTTGAGGATCTTGAATTGAATTAATTAAATTACGATTTCTTCTAATAGAGGCACAAGAGTGATAATACTTAGTATTAGCATCACTAAGTTTAATATGATTTGATTTTTCTTTAACTTTCCAATGTAAATCCTGAAAATGTAATAATTTAGCTTGTTTTGCCAAAAATTTATTTTGTGAAGCTATTAAATGTGGGCAATTCTCATTATAAATTAAATCTTTTTGAATAGACTTTAGCTTTTCTTCCACAATCCTAAGTTGTCTGGAAATATTTCCAAAACGAGTTGTTGACCATATATATTTTCGCTTTCTCTTTAAGGAGTTTACACTTTCTAGTGAAACAAAACATATGAGAACCTTGGAATTGAGTACTCCAAGTTTTTTTAATCAAACAATCAAAGTCTTTTCGGGTTGTCCAAAGTTTATTAAATCGAAAAGGAGGAGCTTTCCTACACTTACTTAAATTTAAAGAAATTGAAACTTGACAATGATCAGATGAAGTGAAATTATGGTGAAAAACTTTAGAATTTGGGAAAAGATTCAACCAATCAAGACTAACAATTCCTTTATCTAAACGTTCAAGAATGTTATTAGGACCGTGGGATTTTTTCCGCCAAGTATAGGAATTACCTTCAAAAGGCAATTCAATACACTCAATTGAACCAAATAACAAATTCATATAAGCTAATCGAGAAAATCTAAAATTCGATCCTCCCAACTTATCAAGATGAGAACTAAGTTCATTAAAGTCACCTAATATAATAAAGGGGCTACTTAACGACTTAAGATATGAAATCAGATCTTCCCAAAAAATTTGTTTAAAGGCAGGACTAGGAGGAGCATAGATAAAGATAGCAACGAAACTACAATTCATAGAGAATATACTTATATTACAGGCCATAGATCTATCAGATTTATGAATGACTGACAAATTATAAGGATTACTAGCATTATCTTTCCACATTAACCAAATCCCACCAGCCATACCAATGGATGGGAGAAAGTCAAAATGACGAAATCCACAATGCCTAATACTCCCCTCAGCGGGAGGGGATTGCAACTTAGTTTCACACAGCATCATTATATGAATATTATTATGATTACTAAAATCCTTGACCTCCTCCATAGCAAGATGCCGTCTACACCCTCTGATATTCCAAAAACTAATATTCATAATATATATGCAGAAAAAAAAGCAAGACTGAGCTAAGTCTTGCCCCTCAACATACTCGAACTCGATGGTTGATAGACTTTTCCATCTTGTGAATAAAGATTCCTTAAAAAGAAGCACATTAATAGCAAGCATTATCATGAGGAAGCGAACCAAGAACATACGGAGTTTACTAAAAACCTTGCTGCTCACAGGATAAACAAAGGATTGAACATCCTTTACCTTGCTCTTAGCAACCAAAAGGCATATATAATAATAGTAATATGATGGTGCCCAATGTTCAACAGAGTTTTGTAAAACCTCATTAGGCAGATTCTTTAAAGAAATCTCAGACAAATAGAGATTAACACCTTCTATAGGCAGAAAATGAATAACACAAAATTCTCCATTCCAATAGCTTCTAGGGCCTAGAATGAAGCTAAATAAAAAATTATGGGAACCCACTTCTGGCATTTTGAATAAAAAACCTCCAATCCAATAGCTTCTGTAGCCTAAATCGGAGTTTTCATTAAATAGACAATATTTGTAAAATAACCAACAACATCCAATCCAAAAGCTTATTTTGTCTATCTTGGAATTCGCTAGACTGCGCAAAAAGCGAATAGCCACCCAAAAGTAAGAGTTCTCGAGCTTATCATGATAATAATTGAGAACCAAGACAAACATAGATATATACCAGACACTCAGTCGATTCCAGAAAAGGGGACTCACAGAAAGAATGTCTAACCAAGAGTAATCAATTTGAAGGGACCGGAATTCCTTCCTATCTTCCAATACAATAATAACATGTAACAGGCCACGAGTATAGCTTACAACAGCAGACAAAACCCATACAGATTGACTATCAAACAAAATGCAGGGGGAACCATAACATGACTAAGAGAAGTACTACAATACTGCCAGCTGAAATTACCTTACTTCTTTCATTTAGATCACAAACCCAATGGAGGCGACCATAACAGAATCTACTGCTTGATTTTGATAGCAGAGAAATCACACCTACTACAATATTGTCTTTAAAGATCAGCGACAAACCACTGAATGAAGCAACCTTGCCCGACAACCACAACCTACTCGCATTATATGCGAATTTCTTAAAGAGAGGACCATAGCAACAACTAAATCTTAACTTAACAATCTTGATTGATAGAGTCACTAAAGGGCAGCTTAGAACAGCTGACCCCAAATCTAACCACCACACATAAAATCTGGCATCCCTAAAGAACAAGGGAGCCAACGAAAACCCACAACCATCATAGGGAAAACCGAAACCTAACACCACACCACCCTCAATAACTCCCAGCATTAGCGAGAACGCAACCCAAATAGAGCAATCACCAAAATCAACTAAAGGGAGAGTACCACATGGAGCATAAACTTACTTAAGAACTCTTTTTAATATATTAGTATAGATAGATAAGTAAATGGTTACCACTAATAGTAAAAAAAATTGGGTTACCATTGAAAATAAGCCAAAGTTAGGGATTACCAATGAGAATTTTCTTTAAGTCCAACTAAAATGTAATGATATTGCTTATCATAATTATATGTGATTATTTAATCACTTCGATCTAAGAAAAATGTTTCATAACCACATTTTTTGCTTATGTAAAATGAAACAAAAAAAAAATTATAACTTAATCATTAAATTAAATTTAGAACATAAAATGGTACTCCAAGAAATTTTGTGACTCCTTTTTGAAAATGTAGAGCTTAAAATAATTTTGAAATCACCTCCAAGTTAAATTCAACAAAAGAATTTTCAATGGTAACCTTCAACTTTTTTAGTTTTCTATATATTGGTGACCTTTAATATTGTCGACAGATGTTCCTGTTACACTAATAGTCTCTAAAGGATGAGAACCCCATCCCACATGCAAAAGGTGTCCCACATGGGTCATTAGTTATAAAAAATAACCCTCAATTATTGTCCTAATATCAAACGTGGCATTATAAAGCAAAAATAGGTAATCCTTTGACTTTTGGTTAGATATAATGCAGCGATTTGCGTACCTAAAAACTACCTCAATTTACGTATCAAAAAATTGCTCAGTTAACATTTTAAGGGCCACTTTAGCCCTTAAGGACCAAATTTGAAGTTGGAATTGCAAAAGCGACCAACAATGTCTCAATTTGCATACCAAGAAACACCTCAATTTGTGTGTCAGCTAAATTGTTTAGTTAAGATTTTGGAGGTTATTTTGGTGCTCAAATTTGTGGTCGAAACCAGCAAAAAAGGACCAGAAATGCCTCGTTTTGCGCGTTAGAAAGTAACACGGTTTGTGTGCCACTAATTCTAACAGGTGTGAACACCTCTTGCTTCATAACTAGTTATTAGGCCCCGGCTACGCCCCGGGTAAGAAAAATTTACATTTATTAATATTATAATTTAAGATGATAATACTAAATATTATTTGGTCTAGTGGTTAAGACTTTAGTGTATGTTCTTGAGGTTTCGGGATCAAACCTTACACTATGCAATTTCTAATTTTTTTTATTGTTGTGGATTACTTGGAGTTAAACTCCCTTAGGGAGAGCGCCATGTGGCACCGTTTCTGACTTAGGCACGCCTTTTAATATATTACTCCCTCCGTCCCATAATATAGTGCTTGTTTCTTTTTTCACGGTCTCCAAAACGTAACTTTGACCTTTAATATCTTCAATTCCTTATTGATAAAAAATATAAAAAGTTGATATTATGAAACTACACATTGAGACGAATCTAACAAGATCCTACATGAATATGTTTTTTTATATATACAAATGAGAATATTCGGTCAAAGATTTTAAAGTTTGACCACCAAAAATGAAATAGGCACTATATTATGGGACGGAGGGAGTAGTATAGATGTCACGTTCGACATTATAATAATAACTGAGGATTATTTTTATAAATAATAAATTCAGGGTGAACAATGGAAAACTTAAAAATTAGAGGTTACAATTAAGAATTTCTGTTCAAGAAACCCATACAAGTAAACTAATTTCCAAAAGTAATAAGTTATGAAATCCATCAATAATTTTTACCCATATGATTCAAACAAATGGGAATTCGAACCATATGAAATTTTGTGAGCCATATGCACATCTATATATTTTAAATTGAATTCAGATCTTATTTTAACTTTTGGAAAATTAATATTTAGACACTCAGGCAAAAAAAAAGCTAGTTTGTTTTACACACTATTTAAGGAGAGTGAATAAAAATAAGGTTATACTCTATTCAACTTATTTGTCCTAAATTTTTTCTTAAACTTTCTAAAATTTTCTTTAGTTTACAAAAAAAATTCATTGTTTGTCTACACAATCTAAACTAGATCTCTTACATGGTCTGAACTTTTCTTATTTTTTCGTTTCTTTTTATTTTTCTAAACTTTATTTTCCTAATATATTATGAATTTTTCTTAATTTTGAAAATAATCTCTATTATATAAGGGAAGAGGGGAACAATGGTGTCCTCTTTTGAAATGCCTATTTTGCCCCCCTTCCCTTTCTAAATTACAAAAAAAATGTCAAAATCAAAATCGACACTTAAAGAAAACTATCGAAAATTAATTTACAACACTCACTCACAAATCACTTAAAAGAAGAAATTTTACAAATCACTCATACAATTGAAAAAATCGCGTTATAAAATCACACAAATCACTCAAATAATCAGGAAACTTAATTAAAACTTAAAATTAACACACAAACTAAAACGAATAACCTAGAACGTCAATACATACAAAAACATTTACAAAAAATTACTTACAAATCACTATTCTCAAGAACCATTCACGATTAATGGTGGGTCATGATAAAAAATAGAGGTGTATTTGTAGTGAAATCAGAATTTAGAAGTTAGACAAGGAAAAAAAATATAGATTTTTTTTATAGTGTTTTCTATATATGATGAAACTTATACATATATTTGGACCTATCTTTCTCTATTATATAATAGCGATTAATTATCGAGGTAAAAGGTTTATATAAAATATCATTCAAGAATTAAAGTACAACGTATCTCTATTATATAAGGGAAGGGGGGGTTATGGTGTCCTCGAATGAAGAGACTATGTTACCCCCTTCCCATTCTAAAATATCAAATGGGGCTTCAAACAAGAATACCAAACATATAATTGTAACAATCACTCACAAGTCAACTAAAATCATAAAATTGCATAATTTACGTTATGCAAATTCCTAAAATGAGGAAACTTTACAAAAACTTAAAAATTCACTTACAAACTACAATCTATGAAAAAATTGACTTGAAATCAAAGTGTCCACTTTCTTTACAATCTATGAAATATTGTACTTAATTCAAAAATCAACTAAAAAATTATAATATTAGAAATCATAAACAAATTCAATAAAATTTCTATTTTGTTCATAGAATTTAGCTTTGAAAAGTAAAAAAAAAAAAACAAAGAGAATGGTGAGAGACTTAAGTGACAGAAATTAAACCAATCAAATTTTGCAACTAAGGACCTGTTTTCCCCAGCTTATTTTCAGTTCAGTTCAATTCAATTCAGTTCAGTTCAGTTCAGTTCAGATCAGTTCAGACTAGTTCAGTTCAGTTCAGATCAGTTCAGACCAGTTCAGTTCAGTTCAGTTCAGTTCAGCTCTTGACAATACTTTTACACTCACATATCACTATTCATTTCAGTTCAGTTCAATTCAATTCGGTTCAGTTCAATTCAGTTCAGTTCAATTCAGTTCAGTTTAGATCAGTTCAGTTCAGATCAATTCAGTTCAGTTCAGCTGTTTTATGCCGAAGAGAACAGGCCCTAAAACAATTATACTTTGTATGTCTAATATTCAAATTTTGACTCTTATGTCGACGAAAATCGAGTTTTTGTTTCGAAAAATATTCAAGACATTTTCTGTTAAAGTGGTTTAGCAATTTTTTAGAAAAAAAAGTTAGTTTAGAAACATTTTAAAGTCATTTAGCAAAGTATAAAAATTTTACTCTGGTGATCTTGCATGATAGTGGGATACATTAGTTCTAGTTGTAACTTGTAAGGTTGCTTGTCAAATACTCCTACGACCTCTTTATGACTTTGTTAACAACATCAAAAAAGCCTGGTTCAACTGTACGAGACATGTTTTTTTTTTGTTTTATTGTTATTGAAGCCAAAAAGAAAGCTGAGTGTCAAAAGTGTCACAGCAGCTAGTCACGATTTTGCTCTCTTTTTTCCTAGTGTTGCGGTTTATCCATTTGTTTTCAACTTTTAATGTATTAGGTGGTAATAACAAGAACTTTATTTTAACAGGAGTACTTCATGTATTTATCTGCTTTAAATTGCGAATCAATAGTGACTAAGCACCACTCACTAATTGATTCTAAGATAATGGAAGAAAATTGTGTCCTGGAATCTAAATGAAATCGGTTACAAGCTAGTATACCCAAAATATTATTGATGGAAATACAGTTGAACCAATTTACACTTACTTGCTCCTCAATTGAGTCGTCTTTGATAAATAATCGTTTGAGACCTTTTTGATAGCAAATTAGGTCTATTGACTATGAGTTATAGACTTATGATGGTTAGCTAATAAAATGGCTATCACGGAGTTGCTCAAAAACCTATAATTATTAGTTAATTGAAAAATGCATGTTTTTAAAACTTAACCTGTTTAAGGGGGCATTTGGCATGATGAAAGGAAACATAATGGAAAGGATTTGGATAAGGAGGGGAAATGGAAATAATAATTGTTACCTTTAATAGTTGTTTGGTATCCTAGGTTATTTGGTATCCTAGTTGAATGAAAACAATTGAGAGGTTTATGATTGAGAAATGAAACGTGATTTGTTTCCACTTGTTTGATAAAAATAACAAATGAGGAGATTGTGTTTTCCTCCGAAAATGGTATTTGTTACTTAACGCTCATACCAAACAATTAAAAATGGAAAGCCTCTTTGAATCCGTTTCCTACATCATATTTTTCTACACCAAACACCCTCTAAGAGTTAGTAGTGATATAAGAAAAACATTCATTCATTCCATATTAGTTGCAAGATTTTTCTTAATTGGAAGTTTCACATAATTGTACCATTATTACCTTATTTGGAAATCGGTTCTCTTTACCCCCCCTCATCTTCATATAAGTTAACATTCTCAACTAATAACAACTCCCTTGAAAGAAAGGAAACTCCCCCCCCCCCCAAAAAAAAAGAAAGAGAACCCTACCAGTTGCTTGCCCTCCGCTATGGCAGCCACCCTTCTTTGCCCATGGCGAAGGAGATCACAAACATCGTATCAAACCTGCGACTAGATGATGAGGAGGAAAAGATCATAGAATTTTATACCATAAATCCTAGCACCAAAAATTCAGTTTCCCTACTAACTATAGGGTGACTTGTCACGTAATGTTCTTTTAATGTGGAAGCTTTTAAACAGACAATTACCACCGTTTGTGCTCCCAACCATGGCCTTATTATTAGGGCACCCTGACCGAATTTATTCGCCTTTGAATTCTTCCGCTGGCGCAATATGATAAAATTCCTCAATGGACGTCCTTGGTGTTTTGATAACATGCTTGTGCTTCTCAAGGAAGCCGATAGTGATGAGCCCCAGGATCAGGTAACCCTAAACCAATTCCCGTTTTGAATCAGGTTAAAAAATCTTCCTTTTAATATGCGATTTAAAGTTGTGAAAGCTTTGATTGGTAATATGGGAGAAATACTGGAAATTGAAGAAGATGTTCTAGATTTTGGTAGATTTTGTCTGTTACCATTAAGAAGATATAGAAAATTTAAAGATAAGAAAGGTAATGAGATACAAATTGACTTTGCTTATGAGCGACTTCCATAAAAGGATTGTCAAGTTGTTTTTAAGGAGGATAAGTGGGAAAATTTGGGGGGGAATTTGGGGTTGATGGCCACTCCTCGCAAAGGCATAAGTAAGGAGATAGAGGAGGAGAAAAAAATTTAGACACTGCAAGAAGGTTTTGTTTGATGCTGTGAGTTTGACGAGGAGTGATACCAAGCAGGAAGATGTTATTTCAACTCCCTCAAAGCCCCATGTACGTGTTATGGAGCATGGAGAACAAAACCCGGTAACTCCCACTAAGAGCATCTACAATGGGGTGGGTTGGTCTTACTTGGTCTTGGAGTTTTTTTTTCTCTCTCCTTTCCTCCTTCTTACACCTCACATCCCACTAAAACTCCCACCAACTCATCTTTTTTTTGTCACAATGGTGTGGTTGGTCTTACTTGGTTTTTCTATTTCTCTCTCCTACTTTTACCAAACCCCACCATATACTCTCTCTCCTACTTTTACCAAACCCCACCATATACAATGTTTATTTTTTATATAAAATAGATGATTTATATAAAATAGATGCTTTTTGTGCACACCATCCCATGCTCATATGGTCTAGATTTTCAGACCAACCAAGTCAAAGAGTCAAGTTCCACAACAACAAAACCAAGTAAAACTAGTTTTACTATTTGCTAGACTAAGCTAAACCCACCCCATTGTAGATGCTCTAAATTAATTGTTGCTGCTGATGATAAAGAGCTCGAAAATCCAACCTTTTCTCTCTCTGTGTCCGATTCCCATGCAACCCATGCATCCCATAACTCATTAAAGCACACGTTGGCTCCCACTTTAAATGAGGTGTCAGTGAACTTAAATGAACAAGTGGCTACTGATTTTGTTTTTTCGAGCAATTAACTCTTAGAGCTCAACAGGCGCCATTCTATACAAAGCCTTAGGTAAAGGAGGAGTATTAAGAGTGCGGTCAATGCGAACTCAACATCTCTTTCAGCAGGGATACGTGATAACTCATCGGGAAAGACCTCCGGATACTCATGGGACCACGTTGATATCTTCTACCATCACTTTATGAGACAAATCTTTGACCATGGAACACTTGCTCCCCTTTTTGACGAAGCTTTAGCATCTTGAGTTACTCCTTTCTTCAGAACTACTCCACCATAGGAGATATTCTTGCGACAGGGACTACGAAGAGTCACCGATCACGAAAATAAACATGAGCATGATAATTAAACAACCAAACCCATGACCAAAATGACGTTGAACTCGGACATAGAGAATTTCTTGAGATCAGCAGAAAGATCAAAACCCACATGGAAACGGGTACGCCAAGTTACTCTGTAATAGCCCAACTTTTTGTTAAGCCTTAAGCCATAATTATTATGTGGAAGGTACGTATTAATTTACAATTTTGCACAACATGTATTTAACTGTGTGTGATTAGTGATGAGAAAGTTAGAAAGAATATGTGTTATGATATGTGTTGTGTTAGTAACTTGAAAGTTACTAAGTATAAAATGTTTAAATATGTGTTATGAGATATGACCAATTTGTGTGCATGAGTATGAATATACATTATTAAGCTGTAAGCCATAATTATTATGTGTTTATATGAATTAAGTTAAGTTAACAATGACACGTGTGTGTGTGATTTGGTATCACAAGATATGTAAGTATCTGTTATGAATTAATTGTGTTATTAACTTAAAAGTTACTAAGTGGGGAGATATGCGAAGCTATTAATATGATATAAGTAAGCATGATTATGTAAAAATTAAATATATGTGTGTGTATAAGTATATTGATGAAGGATTATTTTTGATTAAGTGTTCTCTTGCTTAGGATTGTGATTTAAGGTCTTATACCCAATTATATACGTTTCCATATTTAAAGGAATACAAGAAAATGGGAAAAATTATGTAGCTTACTAATTTGAGTGTGGATTAATGAGTATTGCATATTTTCGGGCCAAACAAATGAGAAATTAAACCTTGGGATGTCCCCAACACTAATTGGGTTGAGTTGGATAAATAGGTAGCCCAAACAGAGTCCCATTAATAACAAAAGAATATTTCACTGAGGACACATAATTCATAATCAACTAAACCCATTTGTTGAAAAAACCCATATGCACCATAAGATCATTTTAAAATGACCACTCCACTCTATCCTAGCTTTGCTCATATCCAACTTCATAGATATAGCCCCACGACGACCCTTATTCTTGTACTTCATAGAGTGAAACAACTCCAGTGCAATGAGGGCGTTATCAGTAATCAGATACCCCGGAACAAAAACACTTTGGTTTTCGGAGATAATATCAGGGAGAATCCCTTTTAGTCTATTAGCAAGAACTTTCGACGCTAATGTTATAAATCACATTACATAAACTAATAATAGGTCGAAACTCATAAACCAAAGTAGGATCTTTTAGCTTAGGTATAAGTGCCACATGGGTATGATTAAGCGAGTCAGGGGGCGGGTGCCATGAATGATACCGATCACAAGGGTAGCAACGTCATCTCCAACAATATACCAGAACCTTTGATTGAAGACATCATGCATACCATCCGGGCCGGGTGCTTTGCAGGGGTGCATTTGGTGAAGCGTTGTGTTAATTTCCTCTTTAGAACACTGCCTATCCAACATCTCATTCATCAAGGAGTAACAAAAGGGGTGACATGCCGTAGAACATCATCCTTCGAACTCATAGTGGGGTGCGAAGAATAGAAAAGAGTTGCATAATAGCCAGTAACTATACGCTCGATCTCCTCCTCATACTCACAACAAACACCATCATTTTCTTTGAGACCCTTAATGAAATTCCGTTTCTTCCTTTGTGAGGCTTTATGGTGAAAATACCAATAGGCTTCTTGTTTTCCTAATGGACCTTCAAGCGAAGATTCAAGGTTTTGGGCCTCCTCTGCATCATCATTGTTGCTTCCCCCTTGTAAACGTAGCAACCTCTCCTCCGTCTCCTTAATCTTATCCCCAAGATTATACAAACAAACTTAGAAACTTTCTCTCCAAGTTTTCTCTCGGTGCATGAGCATCGTGGCCATGGCGAGAAAATCAGGTGGAAAATCCCAAGATTCAGGCAAGCAAAAGGAGAAACCTAGAGGTCCATTATCAGATTCTCAAACATTACGTACGAAATCTATGGATGAAGTATTGGTTAGAAGCGATTCTCCAAAAACTTCAATCGAACAGTTACAAGCTCGATCAGAAGTACGACATACTTTCAATGAATGGCTTCAATCCTTACATAAAGCTAGTGGTTCGAATAAATAGGAGTATGGTTCTTCTTATGGAGGTAAATCTCTGCATTTGAACCCTATATTCATGGTTGATTCACTTGCGCATTTTGCTGAATATGTAATTAATGTTGAGTCTGGTAAAGAATTAGTAGTTCATTCTGCTGATAACTTGGTTAAAATTATTGAAGATGAGATTTAGTTCTGGAATTCGTCTATTGCATGTTATGTATTAGGAGCTAATTCTCCTATTCAAGTTATGGAGCTAATTCTCCTATTCAAGTTATGGAAGGTTATTTTAGGAGAATTTGGAAAGCTTTTAATGTTGATAAGGTGAGGCTGATTAAGAGAGGGATTTACTTGGTTAGATTTGCTGCTATGGAGTCCAGAGATAAAGTGTTGGCTGGACATTTTTTCTTTGATAATAAGCCTTTGATTATGAAAGCTTGGCATCCTGAGGTTGATCTTGAGAAGGAGGTTGTGAAAACTATTCCTGTTTGGGTACAATTGAGGCTAGCTTTGAAGTATTAGGGAGATAAATCACTGTATAAGATAGTAGCTCAAATAGGTACTCCTATCAAAAGAGATGAAGCTACTAAGAATCATGAAAAACTGCAATTTGCTAAAGTTTTGGTTGATATGAATGTTATCAAGCTTTTCCTAAGTATCTTTTCTTTCTTAATGAGCATGGAGTTAAGGTTCAGGTTGGATTGGTGTATGAGTGGATGCCTAAAAAGTGTAATGTCTGCAAAAATTTTGGCCTTGAAAAGGAGTGTAGACTTCAGAAGCCAAAGCAAGTATGGCAACAAAAGAAGGGTCCAACTCAGGAACCTACTACTCCTCCTAATGCAGTAGCTGTGAATCATACTCCTATTGCTAAGGAGAGAACAACACCTCACTTGGATCCTGATGGATTTCATAAGGCTTTGAAACTAATCAAGATTAGAGCCAATAATACCACAAGTACCAATACTGAGAATTCTTTTCATTTTTTAATTCAGGAAGCTGCAAATAAGGAGATAGATCAGGTGAATTCAGCTGAGGAGGGGGTGATTATTGAATTGGGAAAGGGAACTTTCCCTATTTGAAATGGATAGATTACTTTGTTGGAATGTTAGGGGAGTTAATAGTGTCAAAAAATAGATATTCATAGATTCTCAGTTGGCATTGTTGCTCTCCTAGAGACAAAGGTAAAGATGTCTAACATGGGTTATCTTGATCAAAGGATGTTTATGGGTTGGTGTTTTACTACAAAAGCTCATTGTCACAAGGGAGGTAGAATTGTGTTAGCTTGGAAGGCAGGTTACTCTCAATATTCTTAAAGTTACTAGTCAATTGATACACTGTTTTATTCAACCTTTGAGTGGAGCTGTAGGATTTTATGTTCTTTCATTTATGCTTTTAAAGAAAGAGCTCAGAGACTTGAGATGTGGAGTGATTTGAGAAGTGTTTACTGCTGAACCATGGTTATTATGTGGTGATTTTAATTCTGTGATGAGTACAGAGGAGAGGCTTGGTGCTCCAGTTAGAGAATCTGACTTCATGATATTAGAGCTTGTATGCTTGATTGTGGAGTTACTGATATTAAATGTTCAGGTAACTTCTTTACTTGGAATAATAAGCGGGAGGGTGAAACTAGGGTGTTCTCTAAGCTAGACAGGATGCTTGCTAATGCAGTTTGGCAAGACTTGTTTAGCTCTATTGAGGTGAATTTTCAAAGTGAAGGTGAGTTTGATCACTCACCAGCTCTTCTTACAGTCTTTCCTGGTGTTGTTCATTGTAAAAAGGCTTTCAGATATTTCACTATGTGGAAAGGTGCTACTCAGTTTGATGATTTGATTAGGTTAGGTTGGGCAGAAAATATAGAAGGTACCAAGATGTACATTATTTTACAGAAGCTGAAGAAGATCAAATGTTCTTTGAAAGAACTGAATAGGAATGGTTTCTCTGATGCAAAAGCAGCTGATATCAGAGCTTATAGGCAGATGATTGATGCACAACAACAGCTTCATGCTCATTTAGGTGATGTTAATCTAGCTGCTGTTGAGTTGGCTGCTATTCAGGAATATAAGTCTACACATGAGGCTTTTCTTTTCTTAGTCATAAAGCAAAGATGGATTGGCTTAGAGAAGGGGATGAAAACACCAAGTTGTTTCACCAAAGCATCAAAGCCAAAGAAGTGGAAAATCATGTATTTAGTATTAATGATAATAATGGTTATTGGCATGATACTTCTGATTCTGTTGCAGAGGCCTTCCTAGGCTATTATAAGAAATTGTTAGGGTATTTCATTTCTCAGAGAACTCATGTTTTTGCCCAAATAGTCCAGTCTGGTCCATTATATCTGCTGACCATTTAGAAATTCTGAATGCCCCTTATACTGCTAGAGAAGTTAAAGCAGCTTTATTTTCTATTCCTGGATGTAAAGCTCCTTCTTCTGATGGGTTTGGGTCTTATTTTTATAGAGATGCTTGGCATATAATTGGTAGTGACATTATTGAGGCAGTTCTGGACACTCTCTAAAGTGGTCAAGTTTTGAGGGAATTAAACAATACCTAATTACTTTGATCCCTAAAACTAGATGCGCTAATAATGTAACTGAGTTTAGACATATATCTTGTTGTAACACTTTATATAAGTGTATTACTAAGGTGTTGTGTGGGAGACTTAGGCATAATTTGCCTGATATTATTGTGGAGAATCAAGGAGGTTTTGTGCATGGTAGATTCATAGTGCATAATATCGTGGTCATTCAAGATCTTGTTAGGCAGTATGGTAGGAAGAATGTGAGTCATAGCTGCTTAATGAAGATTGTATTGCAAAAGGCATATGACGCTGTGGATTGGTTGTTTTTGGAAGAAATGTTGCAGCATTTGGGGTTCCCTATGCACTTTGTTAGGCTTGTTATGAGGTGTGTAACTACTCTTATGTTTTCTTTAATTTATTGATTAATGGAAACATGAAGGGTTATTTCAAGTCTTCTAGAGGATTGAGGCAAGGAGATCCCATGTCCCCTTTGTTGTTTGTGATTTGTATGGAATATTTGTCTAGAGTCCTATTGAAAATGAGTGAGATGACACAATTTCAGTTTCATCCAAGATGCAGAGAGGTGAGAATGACTCATATGTGCTTTGCTGATGATCTTATTTTGTGTTGTAAAGCAGAATTTCCATCTGCTTATTTGATCTTAAGAGCCTTTAAGCTCTTTTCTGATTCTTCAGGGTTGCACGCTAATGTTGGTAAGTCTGTTGTTTATTGTTGTAGAATGACTGATAGAGATGTACAAAGAATTGTGGATGCTTATGGGTTTGTAAGGAGTCATCTCCCTTTCAGATATTTGGGAGTTTCTATTTATTCTAAAAGGATCTCTAAAGCTTAATGTGAGTTGATTGTTGAAAAAATGACCGCAAGGATAAGAGTGTGGGGAACTAGGAATTTGTCTTATAGTGCTAGAACACAGCTTTTTAATTCAATGTTGCTAAGTTTGCACAGATACTGGGCTCAAGTTTTCATCATTCCTAGAGGTGTATTGCAAGAGGTAATGAAGATCTGCAGAGCCTTTTTTTGGAGTGAGCAGGCTTATTTTCACAAAGTTGGGGCTTTTGCTTGGGATCAACTTTGTTGGAGTAAATCTTGTGGAGGTTTGGGTTTCAGAGAAGTGATTACTTGGAATATTGCTTGTTTAGGGAAATATGTCTGGGCTATTTCTTCTAAGCATGATAATGTTTGGATCAGATGGGTGCATTTTGTTTATATCAAAGGGGAAAATTGGTGGAATTACACTCCAAAGGCTGGTGCAAGCTGGTACTGGAAGTGTATTTTTCAGGTTAAAGAATAGCTCAAAATCCTTTTCACTGAAGCTGAGTTTTGTAGTTTGCAAAATTATATTATTCAGTTAGTATATGAGAAATTGAGAGGTGATAAACAGATAGTTCATTGGGATGGAGTTGTTTGGAACATACATAATGTTCCTAAGCACAGATTTGTTCTATGGATGGATGTTCAGGAAAAATTGAGAACCATTGAGAGGCTTGGTAGCATTGGGATCAGTACTTTTAGGAAGCATGAGACTGAACCTGTGCTAATGAGACTGAACCTCATAGGCATTTTTTTGATCTGTGCTAATGAGACTGAACCTCATAGGCATTTTTTTTCCTTTGTAATTATAGCAGGATGTGTTTACAAAGTATGAAGCATTGGCTTGGGATTAGCAGTTCAGCTACAGCTCTTCCAAGTCTCATCAGATGGTTGAGGATTGCAGACCAGATATTCCGAGTTTAGGAAGCATGTTCTTGCAGCTAGTCTATCAGCAGTTGTGTATGGTGTTTGGCATGCTAGGAATTTGAGCTATTGGCAGCATGCTATTCCTAGTATTGCTAGTAGTATTGCTCAACAAAAATGTATTGTGAGAAATAGAGTTAAGCTAGTTATGCCTAAGAAAGTGAGTAGGAAGGATTTTTTTTTGGTTTTGTACGTAGTTTGTAAGTGTGGTGGTGGTGTGTTGTAATTTGGAATCTTTCCTTGGTTATGGGTCCCACCTAATTGGTTCTATATCAAGCTTAGATTGGTGTATTTTGGTTTGAGCATGCAATCAAATTACTTGCTTAGCAAAACAAAAAAGAAAGATTAGACAAACTTTTTACTCCACAGGGTTAGTTCGTCGGCAACCGAACTAATCCTTTCACTAAAGGAGAGTCCTTCACAACCTTTCCAAGCTTCAACAACACGCCTCTCACAATCGTCATCGAGCAACCATGCTGTTCAAACTTAAACGACCTTTTCCTCCGCTTATGTTTCCTTGAACTACCCAACAAACGAACCATAATGGGGGTGTGGTAAGATTTCATTCGCCACAAATGTTCCACAACCGCAAAAGGGAAAGCTGCGTTCCATCTTTGGGAGTCTAAGAACCTAGCAAGACGTTCCCTAATCCGCGAACTAGGATGTCTTCCACGTTCCCAAGTGTACCAGAGACCCGAATAGCCAAGGTCCCTAAGCTCAAGATCATCTACCATGTTACGAAAATCAGCAATGCTGCTCCTATCATTTTCGGATCCCCATTCGATCTCACTCATCATAAGAACTTTCATTAAAGTCACCTCCTAGAAACAATGGCCCTTTATAGTTACAAAGCGAGCGAATAAGATCCCACGTCTTGTACTTATTCTCCCTATCCGGCTATCCATAGATGCCAATCAAACGTCACATTACTCTGTCTAAAATCTGAACATCACCACAAATATAGTTCCTAAAGAAAGAAACCACCGTAAAATCAACCTTCTCACTTTGCCAAAACACACACAAACCTCCTGATCGGCCTTCACTATCAACACCAAAAGCATTCGAGAAACCCATACAAGCCTTCGTAGACTCCACATCCCTCTTACTAATATTCGTTTCTGACACAAACACCATATCTAGGCTAAACCTATTCCACCGTCGGCGGAGAGCATGAACTGTCTAGGGGTTTCCCAAGCCCCGACAGTTCCAACATAGGGAATTCATAATGCTTGGCAGGTTTGGGTCTCGCCAACCACCGCTAAACACGTAGTCTCAGCACTAGCAAGGGAAAGGGAATTAGAGAGTCTTGCTTTCCTCTTGTTTATGCTAAAATTTGTCTCTTACGACATAATTAAAGTTTGGGACGATTTAACCAGATTATGAGTATGACGATGCAAGGAATGAATGCAATGGGGATCAAAGGGATGAACACACAAAGATGGTGCTGCGGAAAACCCCAATGAAGGTGGGTAAAAACCGCGGGTGGATATGGATCCACCAATCTACTATCGTTGACTGTCGTTACAGATTAGCGACAATCGTTACAACTTTTGCTTTCTTTTGCTCTTCGTACAAAAAATGTCCAGTAGTCTAATCTAATGATATTCCTCTTTCTTTTGTATGTCCTTTGCCGAATTTTTCTCCTTTGGCTTTTTCCAAATGAATGCACTATTAAATTCCTAGATTATTACAATGGTAATGGTCCCTTGATTATAGGAGATCCTCCTAACCAAGCTCCCATGAAAAAATCTTCTTTCCTTCTTTACGTAATTTATCTCCATCAACGGCTATCTTGGTTGAATAAATGTCGTGCTGAGCTCCTTCCTTTTTTGGACAATCAGTTACGGGTTTTAGGCGACTTGGTCTCTGCGTCCTCTCGTTACGTCTTAGTGTCAAAGTCACTATGTCATCATGTCAATGTCATCCTGCAAAAATCAGTCATAACAGTTTGCCCCCAATTGTCGAATTGGGGTAACACAAGAACCATGAGACAATTTAAAAAATCAAAGAATCAAACAAAATATCTTCAATGTAACCAAGATACTTTAGCAAAAAAGTATAGAGAAAATCTTGCACGACAGGTATAGAAAATATCCTACGAAAATACTTAGCAAAAAAGTATAGAGAAAATCTTGCACGACAGGTATAGAAAATATCCTACGGAAATACTTAGCAAAAAAGAAAGAGGATCAATAAGGCAGCCCAAAGGTCTCAAATATGTAGTTCTTTTTTTTAAAAGGAGCCGTTAATTTCTAACCGTTGGCTTAAAATGATGATTGCCCTTGGACATATAAATAACTTGGGCGGTTGAAAACTTCATCCCACCAAATCTTTCTCTCTCTAAAGCAAGATAATTTCCATAACCTCCATAATTCTCTCCACCGGGAAACTGATTTCTATTACCAGGTAAACTTTTATTTTTCTTCCATTAGTTTCTTTAATTCACACTTTTCCTTTCTTCCTCAATTGTATCTGTGGCACCTAGTAGGCGTAGCATTAGGACGTTCGTAAAAAACCAAGAAAAATCGAGAGGTAAGGAGAAAGTCGTACAACAAAGAAGCGAGAATGAGGACGAACTGTCGACCATGTCAGAGGAAGACATGATGAGGTTTCTAGAGTTAGGAAATTTGCCCGACAACAGATTGTCTATTCAATTTACTAATATTTTTCATGTTGTATGTCTTGTGGAGTCAAGTCTTATTTTACGAGTTGAAGTCTTGAGATATATTTATTGATCATGTTATATTGCTTAGTAGTATCATGATTAGATTTCGTAATTTATTTTATTTATGTATGTACTCAGCTTTGCTGATTACGTGCTTTTTTGTGTGTCGATCATGGTTGTGCCTATTGATCCTGTGATGACCCTTTATTGGCGAGTAGTTTTCAATTGAGTATTTGCCTACAGGTTTGAAGCCATGATGCATCATCTCAATTACTCATTTGGGACGTGGGATGCGTGGTTGAGAGATCGTTTTATTATTTTATTTACTTCATACCCTTTACGTTATTTAAATTACGTTGTTTTATGGATTATTTATTTTTAAATATTTTAATTGGTTTTGAATTGTAGTAGATGGACCTTTAGGCATGTCTGATAGTGAAGCCAATCGAGTTGGAAGTTTTTACAACCCTATTGTATTTAGTGATGATGAGTTCGACACTGAGTCTGTGCTTGAGAGCTATACTAGCTTAGAGGTTGGATTACGCCATATTCTGAGAGTAGCTACTGAGAGTGATGATGAGATGTGACAAGAGTTCGACCGAGCTAGAGGTCAAACTCGTAAGGATATTTATGCTGCTTTTCTGGCTGACATACTTAATGATGATACTGATAGTGAAGATGAGATTGAGGACGTCGATGAAACTTCACCTAAACGTATTAGGAGGACAACTAGAGGTGAATAGCCAAATTATAAATGTGTGATTGAGGATATGGATGATTTCGAAGACGAAGTATTCACTTCTGAGAAGTACAAGGAAAATAAGGATAGGAATCATGATGTTAGTCCTTGAGACTTATTTTGATGTCATTTATTTAGAATTTCTTTTAAATAAGGTAGCTATGCTACAATAGTTATTTATTTTGGTACTATTCATTTGAGGAATTATATGTAGTGAACTCTTGTTATGAATTGAGGAAATATTCATTGTTATTATTTTCGGAGAAATAAAATATTATTTTACTTATATGAGTTGAACAATATTTATTTAGTACGCGAATGGGAATTATTTTATTTTATTTCTTACGGTTGGTTATTTAATCCTTGCATGATTGTGCAAGTAGTGGTAAATTGTTTGAGCTTGGATGTATTCCAAATAAATTGTTTCTGCTTGGATGTATTCGAAATAAATTGTTTAAGGTTGGATGTAGTCTAAATAAATCCAGTTAGTGCTTGGATTTGTTCCAAATAAAATTGTCTATACTTCGGATTTATTCCAAGTAAAACTTCGTTGAACCTATTTTCTTTAGATGAACTTGTATGATCAATTTTCTTTTCGATGCCTTCGTAGAATGGCAATTAGTTATGAATCGTGACATGAAATTGAACGTATTTGTTTTTCATACGTTACGCAGTAGGATGGCCAACAATGATATCGCCCTAGCCTCTGCCATTCGTCTTTTGGCAGAGAGGTTGACCCAAGAGAGAACTGAACGTCCTAACACTACAGGCGACATGTTTGAGAAGCTGGCTAAAGTTAAGCCGTCTTATTTGAAGGGACACACTGACCCTACGTTCTTGGAGAGTTGGATTAGAGTATTCGACAAGATATTTGGAGCTGTAAATTGCCCTGCGGCAATGAAGGTGGATCAGGCTGTGATGTATCTGAAAGATGAGGCCGATCTTTGGTGGAAGGAAAACAGGACTAGGATTGGTGCCGAGACTGATTTCAATTGGGAATCCTTTACCACTGCTCTTAGAGGAAAGTTTTACCCTGCTTTCATGAGGAAGCAAAAGGCCCAAGAGTTCATTAACTTTAGAATGGGGAGCATGACTATTTCTGAGTACTAAAGCAAGTTCATAGCTTTGTCTAGATTTGCACCTGAGGTAGTTGCCATCGAGGAATTGAAAGCTCAGAGATTTGAGCAAGGTTTGACTGAGGAAATTCAATCGGGGTTGGGAGGTGAAACCTTTACTTTCCTAAATATTGTGTTTGGGCAAGCCGCTCATATTTATGGATTACAGAATAGGTGTGACAAGAAGAACGTTGCCCTAGGAGATAAGAGGAAAGATTTCCAAGCTGGAGGGAGTCAAGGTAATTACAAGTGGAACAGGAATGAAAATGGAAATTTCCAAAACAGGAATGGCCAAGGGTCTAGTGATGGGGCCAAGCCTGAGAGGACTTACTATTATAAGAACCAAAACCCATCCCTCTTATTTTCTCTCTAGTCTCTCCTCCTCGAGCCTTCTTCTTCAATCAAAGCCAACTCATTCTTCCTCCCTTCCTTCGTGTCTTTCTTGAATTAAGCCACCAAAAAGATTTCATCTTGAGCTGTAAGACTTGCTCAATTACATTACCGAACATTTCTAATTTCAAATGGAGAAAAACCCAAAACCCCCAAACCCGTGAAAAAAACCCCCAACCCTAGCGAAACCCGACCCCTTTCTCTCCCCTGCTTTCTATCTCGTCAGAATCAGGTTGCCTCGCCGGTGTTCTTGTTGCTCGTCGGAGTCCTCCTTTCCCTTCTGTTCGCGTCGTTGTTGTCGGTGACGTGGTTGTTGCTGCTGTCCTGTTTTTCTCTCTCCTCTATTGTGTTATGCGTGTGGTGCTGCTCGCAAGCCACCACACCGCTGCTGTTGTTCGTCGTCTGCCGCTATCACTCCTCTCTTCTACCGGTGGTTGTGTTCAGTCGCTACTGCCGCTGTTGTTGTGGTTGACGGTGCTCAGTCGACGTCGAAGACTTGAAACCCCCCTCTATTCCCTGTTCTTCGCTGCTCAAGCAGAGCAGAGGTATACACCTCTTGTTTCTTTTCCTTTGAATTTTGGATTATGGAATTATTTATCCAAGCCCAAGTTGTTATTTGTTGTTGTTACTGTTTGTTGTTGTCATTGTTGTATTCTTGTTGTTATTGGGATTATGGTTGTGGTGGCTGTTGTTTTGTTGTAGTGGTGGTGTTGAGTTGCTGTTGTTATTGTTGTAGTTGTGGAGGAGTTGTGGTAATTGTGGTGGATGTTGTTGGAATGTTGGGTGGTTGTTATTGTTTGATGTTATTGTTGGTAGTGGAGTGTTGTTGTTGTTATGTTATTGTGTTGATGTAGTGTTGTTGGAGTTGATATATTTGGAGATAAATGTAGAAGTTATAGAATTGCTTAGTTTCTGTTTCGCAGATTTAGTTTAGGTTAGTTAGAGTTTATTTTTAGAAGTGTTATGGCTAGTATGGTTGTTATATATTCTCTAGGAATGGATATTGATTATTGTTATTGTTATGAGGTGATTATTGGAGGATGACTAGGACTGGAGTATCATTCGGAATTATGAAGGGGATTGTGTTGTTGGAATTGTTATTCGGTTGGTTAAGGATATGAGTGCAAGATGGAAATCAGTTTATTGAGGTTTATATATGCGTCGAGTTAGCTTTATATTCTCAATATATTTGTTGGTAGCCAAATTATGTTCTTGATTTAAGTAAGGTTGTGAGTTATGTTTAGTTGGTTTAGTTATATAATTTAGAATTATGATTATGAATTGGGATGCTATTCGATGTAGCTAATATCATCGAAGTTATAGTTATTAATTAAGAATTAAGGAAATTAGAATGTTAAAGATTGATAATTTATGGAATTGGGAATTAGTCTAAGTTTGGTTATTGATTATTGATGTTATTGTGAGGTGGTTGTTGGAGGATGGCTATGTAAACGTATATAATTCAAGATGATATGAGAAATCAAGTTATGATGCTTGGAGGTTTCGTATAATTGTTATTGAGTTGAGGTGACCTTTATGTTCAGCAAAATATATTTAAATGCTCCTGTGTGCGTCACATTGATTTTTAGATATCATATATCGTTTATAGTAATGGCCATGATTATAGATGCATCTCTATGAGTTAGTTGTGAATTGTTATAAAAGTATCCTTTTGTTCAGTTATTGGAATTGTTCGAAAATACTATATTTCTCAAAATATGATTTGGTATGTTAATGAGGAAATAATTCAAATATGAGTTAAGACCAGATAAGGTCGAATATTATGTTATGTTTTGAGTATTGAGGATTAAAGTATAAATCATTGAATATCTTATATTATAAATATAAAAGTGAGGCATGAACATGCACCCGACTTAGGACATGTCCGGTTAAGTTTTGCAAGCAGAACAGTAAAAGGTGGGGTGACGACCCTCAATAGTTTGGAGACAACTGGTGATGCATGGTACCCCTCTCCATTCGCGTTCATGCCAAACGATTGATTTTGTGAAACTATAGTAACTAAGTTAAGAGTGATTGTCTGTTATTATAACTGTGTGTTAGTTTTCAAAATACACCTAAACTTGTATTTTCTCTTATACGGTGTGTACTCAGCTTTGCTGATAGTGTTGTCATTTTTGTGGCCTGTCACTTAGTGGGTGGCAGAGACAAACATTGTTGTAGGTTTGGTGTGGTGAGCTCGAAATTGGAAGTGGAGCAAGATAAAGATGTCGTCGTAGCTTATGGATTGAGTTTGTATCTAGATAGTTGATTTGAGAATAATTATTTATATTTTTGTTGTATATAATATTTGGGAATCTAGCCAAGATAATTGTTTTTTTTTTAAGGATTTTGTTTTGTGGGCCAATAACCCACAGGTCCAGGATCGTTTTATAGGTTATGTTTCCGCTGCGAGTAAATATTTAATTCGAGCCTTATTAAGCATTGATTGTGATTAGTGAATCTTAAGTGTGTTTAGCTAGTAGCTCGAGAATCGGGCTGTTACAAATAGGGTTACGTGCAATTACTGTCAGGAGAAGGGACATAAAGAGTTTGAGTGTTTCACGAAGCAGAAACGTGAACAGGATGCCAATGGAGGCAATGGTCAGGTAAGATCTGGTTATAACCAAGCTAGCAACCAAGGACCGAAACCTTCGGGGTCGCAGAATGGTCATGAAAGCTACACTAAGGCTGTGAATGGAGGGAACAACAACAACCAGAGTAATGCTCCGGGGAAGCTGTTCGTGATGAGTAGTACTGAAGCTGAAAAGTCCGCTGATGTAGTTTTTGGTACTTATTCTATCAACTCCACTTTAGGTAAAGCTTTATTTGATTCTGGAGCGACCTATTCTTTTATTTTGTCGTCTGTTGTTAAGAGTTTAGGTCTAGTAGACTTTGAAGTCGTTGATTTTCCCATTTGTATTCCTACTGGAAAAGTTGTGAAGTGTACTAAGATGTTTAAAAACTTACCTTTGAAGATCAGAGGTTGTACTTTTCCCTCTAATCTCATAGAATTCAATTTGGGAGACCTAGATGTTATTCTGGGAATGGATTGGCTTAGTCCTTATAAAGCCAAGATAGATTGTGAAGCTCATAGGGTAGTTTTAAAGAGTCCTTCGGGGAAGTCAATTTCGTACTGACGTTTTGGGAAACCTAAGAGTTTTGGGATCATTTCTGCTATGCAAGCTGAAAAGTTGATAAGGAAAGGTTGTGAAGTATTCTTGTGTAGTGTGCGAGATGTAAGCAAGGAAGTTGAGTCGAGAATTGAGGATGTAACTATTGTGAATGAATTCTTGGATGTGTTTCCAAGTTAGATTTCTGGAATGTCGCCTAAGAGAGCCGTTGAGTTTACCATAGACTTAGTTCCTGGTACTGCACCTATTTCGAAAGCACTGTACAGGATGGCAACTCCTGAGATGAGTGAATTGAAGACTCAATTGCAATAATTGTTGGAGAAAGGTTACATTAGACCTAGTGCGTCACCTTAGGGAGCACTAGTGTTATTTGTGAAGAAGAAGGATGGTAGTATGAGGTTGTGTATTGATTATCGTGAGGTGAACAATGTGACTATTAAGAACAAGTATCCTTTGCCTAGGATAGATGATCTTTTTGATCAGTTGAATGGAGCTAATGTTTTCTCGAAGGTTGATTTGCGTTCAGGGTATCATTAATTGAAGGTAGCCGATAAGGATATACCTAAGACTGCTTTTAGAACGAGATATGGTCACTCTGAGTTTACTGTCATGCCATTTGGGTTGACCAATGCACCTACAATATTTATGGACTTGATGAATAGGATTTTCCATGAATTCTTCGATAATTTTCTCGTAGTATTCATTGACGATATTTTGATTTACTCGAAGAATGAAGAAGAACATGATGAGCATTTGAGAATTATTTTGGAGACGCTTAAGAGAAATCAATTGTTTGCCAAGTTCTCTAAGTGTGAATTCCGTTTGGAGAAAGTTGCATTTTTAGGTCCTTATGTGTCTAAGGAAGGAGTTTCTGTGGATCCTGCAAAGATACAAGCCGTTAGTGAGTGGCCTAGACCGAAGAATGTGTCTGACATAAGAAGTTTTCTGGGATTGTGAAAGATTTCTCGAGGATAGCGAGACTTATGACTACTTCAATTAAGAAAGAATCGAAGTTTGATTGAAATGAGAAGTGTGAGGAAGCCTTCAAATTTTGAAGGATTGTTTAACCTCGGCACTTTTTTTGACTCTGCCCGATGGGAATGATGGATTCGAGGTATATAGTGATGCTTCGAAGAATGGTTTGGGATGTGTGTTATAGCAGAATGGGAAGGTGATTGCGTATGCATCGCGTCAGTTGAAGCCATATGAGTCTAATTACCCTACTTATGACTTAGAGTTATCTACCATTGTGTTTGCATCGAAGATTTGGAGACATTATCTCTATGGAGCAACTGTGAAGATATTCACCGACCATAAGAGTTTGAAGTATATTTTCACTCAAAAAGATCTCAATATGAGACAGAGGAGATGGTTAGAGTTGATCAAGGATTATGACTTAGATATCCAGTATCATGAAGGGAAGGCGAATGTAGTCGTCGATGCTTTGAGTAGGAAGACGAGCTATAGCGTGAATGCGTTGGTAGTTTCCGAAGAGTTGTATCGAGATATGCAAAGGTTTAACCTTGAGATTTTGAATCCTGGAGAGATAGAAGCAAGATTGAACCCCTTGTCGTTAGGATCGTCGATTTTCGATGAGATCTTGGAGAGTCAAGTTGGAGTTGAACATCTTGGCAAGATTAAAGAGAAGATGAAGCAAGGAAAGGAAGTTGATTTTAAGATCCATGAGGATGGAAGTCTGAGATTCAAAGGAAGGTGGTGTATACCACAGAAGTGTGAAGAGCTTAATGGAAAGCTTATGGAGGAAGGTCACAATACTCTGTATTCCGTACACCCTGGTGGTGATATATAAGTTGTATAAAGACCTTAAGGAGAATTATTGGTGGGCGAATATGAAGCGAGAAGTCGCTGAATTCGTGTCGAAGTGTTTGACTTGCCAAAAAGTGAAGATAGATCATAAGAGACCTATGGGAAAGGTCCAATCGTTAGAAGTCCCTGGATGGAAGTGGGATTCAATTTCTATGGATTTCGTGACAGCATTGCCAAAAACTAAGACTGGCAACGATACTATTTGGGTGATTGTGGATCGATTGACTAAATCTGTCGTATTTATTCCGATCAAAGAAACGTGGAAGAAGAAGCAACTTGCAAAGACTTATATCAAGCACGTTGTGAGACTCCATGGTGTGCCGAAGGATATTATTTCGGATCGTGATTCGAGATTTCTCTCGAAGTTTTGGCAGAAAGTTCAGCAGAATCTTGGAACTACGTTGAAGATGAGTACTACTTTTCACCCTGCGACAGATGGTCAAACCGAGAGGACCAATCAGACTATGAAGGACATGTTGAGAGCATGTGCGATTGATTTTCAAGGAAGTTGGGAAAAACAATTAGATTTGATTGAGTTTTCATACAACAATAGTTACCATGCGAGAATAAAAATGGCACTATTTGAAGCTTTGTATGGACGAAAGTGTAGAATTGTATTTGTTGAAGCGACTTTAGTGAGAATATAGTCTTCGGGACTGAATTCATTGAAGAGACCGTTAAGAATGTGAAGTGGATTCAAGCTAGAACCCAAGCTGCCCAGTATAGGCAGAAGAGTTATGCTGATTTGAAGAGGTGTGAAGATGAGTTCGCCGTTGGCGATAAAGTGTTTTTGAAAGTCTCACCGACGAAAGGTGTTATGAGATTTGGTAAGAAAGGCAAGTTGAGTGCCAAGTATGTGGGTCCGTATGAGATTGTGCAACGAGTTGGTAAGGTAGCCTACAAGTTGGCTTTGCCAATAGAATTCGAGAAGATGCACGATGTGTTTCATATCTCGCAGCTTAAGAGGTATATTCCTGATGAGAATCATGTACTAGAACCCGAAAGAGTTGATATTAATAGTAGCCTCACGTCGTATAAGGAAAGATCTGTGAAGATTTTGGAAAAGAAGGTGCGTAGTACACGCAATAAGGATATGAGTATCGTGAAAGTACTTTGGTCTAACCATGAGTCCGAGGAGGCAACATGGGTAGTCGAGGATGACATGAGGAAGAAGTATCCTAACTTGTTTGTTGAGGTGAGTTACGAGGGCGTAACTCGTTTTCTTTGAGAGGGGTAGAATGCGATAGAATTTCGCGCTTTTACCTATTTTTATGGTATTTTTATGCTTATTTTTGCAATTTGCACATTCTGGTGCAAAATAACGTGTCCATGAGTGACATATTTGAGTTTGGGTTGGTAAACTTTGCACATGTGTGACACAAGTTTTTTTTTTCTGGGTTCCTCGTTTTGAAAAGTTTAAGTATAGAATTTTTTTCAAACGATTTAGTTTCTTCGTGCCAAGTTTCGGGACGAAACTTCTTTTAAGACAGGGTAGACTGTAATCCCCCGTAATTTTATGAATTTTATAAATATATTTACAGTATATTTATAATCATTTTCATATTTATTTTATTTAACTATTTAAGTATTGACTATTTTGAAAGTCTAATGATTGTTTAAACGTTTTAAATAATCATTAATATTTATTGAATTGAATTTAAGTATTGAATATTTTATTTAAAGGTTTTGGGTCGTGTTTAAAATGATTTTTAAATGTTGGGTTCAGGAGTCCAAACCATTTGTTTAAGTTTCATGATCATCTTGAGCCTAAACCTAAGCTAACCTAAGTGCCATAGGTTTTTAGGCAAAACCTATTAATACCCCCCAAACCCTTAGTTGTTCACTTTTTATTTTCCCTCTCCCTTCTTTCCCCAAACCAGCGCCCCACTCCCCCTCTCTTCTCTCCGTTTTTCGTGCCGCCGTGCACCACCACCACCACCACATCTCTTCCGTTTATTTTCCGGCGATCCCACACCACTTGCCACCATTCTCTTCCTTCGCCTAACGTGCAGCCGCAGCAGCTGCCACACTCACTCGACTCTCTACTTTCGTCCGCCAGCAGCGACGCGCGTGACTGCCACACGCCACCCGCAAACCACGCACCTCTTCGTGCGTGTCTTCGCTCTTCGTTTTTCTGGGTTTTCGTGGTTTCTTCGGTTATTTCTTAACCCTTATCCTCTACTTTAATGTTTAATTATAGTTTAATGTTAAAGTTATAGTTTTTATGAGTTTTTATATGTTTTATAAATAAAGTTGAAAACTTTATTATTCGAATTATTAAAAATCTGATTTTTGTTTATTGTGAATATAAAGTATAATTTCAGATTTGTTAATTATGGTTTAAAGTGAGCTTTAAGTACTAAAGTAGTGATTTTTGAGGTTTTAAAAGCCTAGGTTTATGAGTATTATTTTAAAGATTGTTAAAGGTTGGAACTTTAATGTATTTAAAGTATTTTAAAACGAGTTTTGAAGCATTTTAAAATAAATTATATTGTTGTGAATTAATTAGTATATTAATTCATTGTTGTATTATTGTTTTGGTAGGCGGAGAATTTACTTTAGGTGACTTCTAGAGTTTTAAAGTGGCCTTTCACTTTGTCTACACAAGGTACGTACATGTCCTTATGCGTTAGACTAGTATTATGTCCTAAGGATTAGGATTATTTATACTATCATGTACCGGGAACCCTTTTATGGTTCATACGTGGCTATTGAATTGGAATTACGTGTTGTTGAGCATGTTAATTGCCTTTATTTTTTATTACATGATTGAATGGATGTTTGATTCAAGCATGTTTGGTAAGGGAAGTTATTTATTAATTTACATGAGGGATTAATATTATCTTATTGTTGGATTATGGATTTGGTATTGTTTCCCTTATTGGATATTTTATTACTTTTCAAAGGTCGAGGACTTTGTGAGTAAGTTGGATTATTATTGGATATTATTATTTTACTACTTTGCAAAGACCGAGGGGTTTGTAGGGTATGTATATTTATTGTCATTGGACATTGGATTGTTGATATAAGTCAACAAATAAATTTAAAGGATTAATTCTTGGTCAATTGGAATTGTTTGATGACTTATCTAATCCTAAGATAAAAGAGGAATATTTATTGTATCCATGTTATGTGTTGGTTGTCTGTTTAGAGTCTAACATCGAATAATGTACTAATACTTAAAGTGGAAATGAATAGCAATAGCTTTTAGACTTGTGCACGTCTGAAGTTCTGGACTAGTATGAGTTGGAGTACATGGTGATAGCCCATGGCTTTTCTTGGGGTCAGATTGATCACCGTACCCTATTTTTATTTCTAAAGGTTCCTCGATATCGTTGGTCAAGGGGTTACGCAGTCGCGCTTGTAACTCGGTCTTTCATTTTTGAAGATTGGTTTTGGTTGGACAACTCGATCCATTGCCTATTCAATTTACTAATATTTTTCATGTTGTATGTCTTGTGGAGTCAAGTCTTATTTTACGAGTTGAAATCTTGAGGTATATTTATTGATCATGTTCTATTGCTTAGTAGTATCATGATTAGGTTTCATGTTTTATTTTATTTATGTATGTATTCAGCTTTGCTAATTACGTGCTTTTCTGTGTATCGATCATGGCTGTGCCTATCGATCCTGTGATGACCCTTTTTTGGCGAGCAATTTTCAATTGAGTGTTTGCATACAGGTTTGAAGGCATGATGCATCGTCTCAATTACTCATTTTGGACTTGGGAAGCATGGTTGAGAGATCGTTTTATTATTTTATTTGCTTCCTACCCTTTACGTTATTTTAGTTACGTTGTTTTATGGATTATTTATTTTTAAATGTTTTAATTGGTTTTGAATTGTTTTCGTGGCTTGGATAATGGTTGACAATTATTATGTTTTAAGTATTTAATAAAGTATATTTAATGTTTTTCTGCTGCAATACTCTGAGTAAGCCGATACGTTTTCACACAGGCGATAATGCCTTGATAATTCTCTGTTTTAGTTGGGAAAAATATATGTTTTATAAAGAGAGAGTTGTCGGGGTGTTACAGCAATAACATAAAATTTTGGAAATTTTATTTCTAAAAATACCTTCAACTAGAGTATTTGGTTCTAAAAAAGAGTTTTGTTAAATGTAGACGTAATTTAATGCAATTAACTTCTTATGCAATAAATTTTTTGAGAAACACAGCAAGGATCATGCTACTTTACAGATTTTTACATTTCTCATTGTTGAAAGAGGTATTCACCATTTTTACACTTCTCAATTTCTCGATTCTCACTCATGCTATCTTCTTTGTTCATCTTTTCATCCTTTTTTTTAAATTATTTGCTCAAAACTGAAAGATTCGCTCATAAGCAAATGAGAAGAATTATTTTGCTTAGTGAATTTTTCCTATCTAACGTTTTTATTTTCCTCATGAATACAATTTAATTCTGCTCATTTGCGCAAATGAGTTGGTGTTTATTTGGTCAAGACGGAAACATTTGCTCATTTGAGCAACTGAGCAGAATAAAATTCCTTTAGAGAAAATTTTATGCTCAGTTCCTCTGATGAGTTTTTTTTTTTGAACGAACAGATTTGCTCAGGAAGAAAATTTCTGCTCATTTCTTCAAATGAGCATTTTGAACGAACATAATTAGTTTGCCTGGGCAGAAAATTTTTGCTCATTTCTTCAAATGAGCAATTTTCACTTTCTTCAAAACTATAAGTTTTTGCTTATTTTCAAAGATGGGCATTTTATTTTCCCTCATGACAAACTTGTTCACTCATTTTTCCTCAGGACAAATTAATTCTAATGAGCAGGTGTTTAACAAATCATCAGTGAACGAAATTATTGATCATTCAAAGAAAAGAGCATTTTTTTTGCTTAAAAGGAAAAAGTTGATTTTGCTCATTTAAGAAATGAGCAACTGTTATGGTACATCCATTTTTCATTCAAAAAAAATAATTGCTCATTTTCATTATTCTCAGGACAAAATATTCTACTCATTTTCCCCATTAATTTTGTAATTCCAATTCATGAAATAAATAGAAATAGCAATGAATTACCCTGATTTTGTTCTTCGATTGGTTTTACGGCGCCACAAATGGTATTATTTCTGCCATTGTTGAGTTCAAAGTTTCAAAATTTCAGTCTATAAATATCCGAAATTATTCCAAAACTTTTAAAATTTGCAACGAATTTCTTAATTTGTTTTATGAATTTGTTGAAATCACATTGATTTGCTTGAAAAATCAGCATTTTTTCCTGTCGAAATTTTTTTTTGCATGAAATCAGGGTTTTTCTGGGTTTTGGGATGAACAGAGAGTTGCACGCTCATGTTTTGTCTTCTTATGCCACAAATTGACCAGTGTGCCCCTAGAGTTTGCGTTATTTACCAAAATACCACCGGGTGTACCATGAGCATGGTACACCCGGGTGTAGGATGCATGATCTCGATAGAGAATGGCTTTGGTAGGACGGACCCGTGTTTGAATCCCCGCAACATCCTTGGGAGAGGAATGGAACCTAACCACCCCGAACTTGGCCTCGATCCGGATGTAGTCCGAAGGGTGAATCAGGTGCAAACACCAAAAAAATAATTAATATAAATTTAATTTTTTTATAAATAATTGTATTCTTTATCCCACGATATTAAATTGATTTTTTAAATGATTTTTCTAATCTATGACATTTTAACCATCTTGATTACAACTGGTTTTGTAAGAGATCGCCTACTTTTAAAATAAAATTAGGCAACTGCCCAATCGGCCCAATAACAAGAAAAGAAAATCAACAAACCGTCTTCTGAAAATAGGGGCCAGTTTAATCTATTTTGTGACCTATTTCATTCATTTCGTGACATGTTTAGTTCATTCAATACTCAATGTTAAATTTATTTAGTGACTAGTTTAAACCATTTAGTGACTAGTCTAATTCATTCGGTAAGCCATATGTTTTCTTTTAGAATCGCTTGTTATGAAATAGAAAAGACAAGAGAATGAACAACTAGAATGGTGCTAAATGTCTAGGAGTAGTATTGGGGTAGAGTAAGATAAAATGAGCTTGTTAATAGAATGCGGACTTTGATTTGTCTAATTTTATGCTAAAATTAAACCGCCTCTTTTAATAATTTGTCTCTTGATTAAAATCTATTACTCCATCCGTTCAAAATGTTCGATACGCTTTTCTTTTACATATTTGATCAATAACTCTAAGTGTGTATGTGTAAAATTTTTGAAAGTTTGATATTCTTATAAGACTCATTGAGACGAATCCAACAATATCCCAGACGACTATATTTTTTCTTATGTATTGAGAAAAATTTAGAATATTCTCTTTCCAATTGTGAATAGTGTCAAGATTCCAAATATATCAAACAAAAAGAAACAGAGCGCGTACTATGTAATCCATCAACATACATTAAAGATAAAGGCAAATAAACCTTATATTTTAAATAATAATTTTTTTGATTGATTTTTTATTTTTAATTGATATTTTTTAATCTACGACATTTTAAACCTTAAATATAATATCTTCATGAATTGACCATTAATACTCAACTTTTATAATTTTTTATAATCATGAAATTGTAGATATTGAAAATATATAAAATGTACATTGAGAAGTGTAGTAAATGCACAATTAATTATGGAACGGAGGGACTAATTTGAATTATAGAAAGATATACTCCCTTCGATTTTTAACATTCTGTGCATTTTCCTCGTTTGGACGATTTTTAATGTTTTGTGCACTGTCCTTTATTCCATTTTAGAACACACTCTCTCCAATCTATTTTTGCTTTTTAACCCCACATAAAAATACAAAGTAACTCTTACTCTTAATAAGTCGGTGAATAAAAGTCAAATACCGTTTTGTTGAACATTCCAACATAACGTGCATATTGGACCCACCTTAGAGCACGATGGGTCACGTGCGCATCCATTTTAAAAAAATCAGCTTCAATTTTTTAAAAAATAAAACCTCACGCAAACGTTGGCTTATCCCTCACAATTTTTCCAAAAATAAAAACCAAACACATGCTCGGAATCTCGGGTTGGGATACAACTATTAATTTGCACCCGGGTGTACCGTGCGCCGGGTACACCCGGATACAAACTAAGCAATATGCATGCTAAGTATTAAACGCGTGTTGTTGTTACCATGTAAGTAGCTTAGCTCAGTTTTGAATTTTATTTTTTTTTAATTTTTTTTGGTTTTCCATGTTTCTTCCATAGTCTTAGTTCTTATTTTAGCTCTTTTATTTTTTACAATTATTTTGTATATTGTTGTACTATAATTTTTTTTTTGAGGGATGTTGTACTATAATTATTATTTTTAAATTTCTAAATATTTTATTTTACAGGTAGAATATATAATTATTATAACACGCCTTTTTTCTTTTTAATATTTTCCATATTCTGTAACAATATATATTTTTAAAAAAATTTTAAAAGAAAATTTTCTTATTATATTCTTCTTTTCTTCTCCACTCTCAAACTTTTTCCATTTCTTACAATATAGTTTCATATTACTCATTTGATCAAATGAGCAATCATTTTTGTGCAGCAAGATTACTAAACATTCTGATCACAATTGAGCGGTTTTATTTTACTCATTTGATCAAATGAGCAATCTATTTGCAGAGGAAGATCGGTAAAGATTTTGATCTTGAGTGAAGTAAAATAAATCTACTCATTTTGTAACAATTAAAAACAAACAGAGAGATTAAAAAACAAGGAAATGAGCAACATGATTTTCAAAGGAAAACATGTTTGATATAGTTCACATTATGATTTGATATTGAGTGAGTTAAATTAACTCTGCTCATTACAAAATGAATAGTTTTATTTTACTCATTTTGATCAAATGAGTAGTTTATTTTGTCTTGAAGAGAAATCAATCTGCTCATTTTGACAAATGAGCATTTTTGTTAAGATAAGTAAACATTTTGATCTGAAGTGAGGTAAAATAAATCTGCTCATTCACAAAATGAGCAGTTTTATTTTACTCATTTGATCAAATGAGCAGTTTTATTTTACTCGTTTGATCAAATGAGCAATCTTTTTTACACAGGAAGACCAGTAAACATTCTGATCTTGAGTGAGGTAAAATAAATTTGCTCATTCACAAAATGAGCTGTTACTATGACTTTTTTTTCCTTATTATATTCTTCTTTTCTTTTCCACTCTCTAACTTTTTCCAATTCTTTTTTGAATGTGGAGAAATAAAAATTAAACAAACAATAAGATACCCATTGAAAAATTAATGAAATAAGCAATATAGCTTTGAAAATGAGTAAATATGTTACTTAGTGCAAAAAGGTCCTTAAATGAGCAAAAAACTCTTAGAATATTGCTCATTTAATGAAATTATTAACAATACCACTGAATATTTATGGAGAAAAAAATAATTTAAATGAGTAAAACATCCTTATAATGAGCAAACATTGTCTTATTTTACTGGTAGAATATATAATTATTTTAAATTCACTTTAATTTTTAAGCTTCCAATATATTACTAGAATGAACAATACATAGTTCGAATGAGCCATGTATCTTAAATGAGCAAATTAAATATCTATTTCTAATGTCTTAAAATAAAAAACTAACTAGTCATAAAAAAGATGAAAATAAATAACATTATTTTCAAAATTGGTAGTAGCTTAGCAATGGTACGTGGAAAATAAATAAATGAGTAATTTATCTTTTAAATATGTAATTATGTAATTCTTTATTGATTAGTAAACATGAATGTACTGTTTCACATTGAGGAATATATTACTAAAATGAGCATTATGTATTTCAAATGAGCAATATTGTTAAAATATATTGTTTCGCATTATATATTTTCTAATGTGTTAAAATAAAGACCAAATAGAGTAATTGGTTATAATATAATTAAATGAGCAATATTGTTTTCGAATGAGCAAATAGATTGCATCGTAAGTTTCAAATGAGAGTGGTAGAGGGAGGATTCGAACCCAGGACCCTCTAACGCGGAGAGAGTAATAGAGGCCCAACCACTGAGACAGCTTCCATTTTATGATGTAAAATGGAAGGAAAGAGTATATGAAGCAAAGATGCTAGGCCGGTGTACCGTGCACGATGAACGGTCTCGGGGTTGGGAGGACTTCTCTTTTTTTTAAAAAAAACTAAAAGAATGGTGAGAGACTTAAGTGACAGAAACTAAACCAATCAAATCTTGCAACTAAAAACAATTATACTTCGTATGTCTAATGTTCAAATTTTGACTCTTATGCCAAAGAAAATTGAGCACTATTTCGAAAAATATTCAAGCACGCATCGCGTGCAAAAAGTTCTATTTTCTTTGGCATAAGAGTCAAAATTTGAACATTAGACATACGAAGTATAATTGTTTTTAGTTGCAAGATTTGATTGGTTTAGTTTCTGTCACTTAAGTCTCTCACCATTCTTTTTGTTTTTTTTTTTTAAACTTTTCACAGTTAAATTCTATGAATATAATAGAAATTTTATTGAATTTATTTATGATTTCTAATATTATAATTTTTTAGTTGATTTCTGAATTAAGTACAATATTTCATAAATTATAAAGAAAGTGGACACTATGAATTTTTCATAGGTTGTAGTTTATAAGTGAATTTTTAAGTTTATGTAAAGTTTCCTCATTTTAGTGATTTGCACAACGTAAATTATGCAATTTTATGATTTTAGTTGACTTGTGAGTGATTGTTATAATCATATTTTTCGTATTTTTGTTTGAACTCCCCTTTGATTTGTAAGTGAATTTGTAATTTAGAATGGGAAGGGGGTAACATAGTCTCTTCATTCGGAGACACCATAGCTCCCCCCTTCCCTTATATAAACCTTAATTTTTTCATTGGCTGTACTTTAATTCTTGAATGATATTTTAAGTAAACCTTTTTTACCTTGATAATTAATCACTATTATATAATAGAAAAAGATAGGTCTAAATATATGTAAAAGTTTCATTATATATAGGAAACACTATAAAAAAAGTAAATAATTTTTTTCCTTCTCTAACTTCTAAATTCTGCTTTCACTACAAATACACCTCTATTTTTTATCATGACCCACCATTAATTGTGAATAGTTCTTGAGAATAGTAATTTGTAAGTAATTTTTTGTAAACGTTTTTGTATGCATTGACGTTCTAGGTTATTAGTTTTAGTTTGTATGTTAATTTTAAGTTTTAATAAAGTTTCCTGATTATTTGAGTGATATGCGTGATTTTTATAACGTGATTTGTGAAGTTTCTTCTTTGAAGTGATTTGTGAGTGAGTGTTGTAAATTAATTTTCGGTAGTTTTCCTTTGAGGCTTCGTTTGGTAGGGCATAAAACGTTTTTTTTTCCCTCTATTTTCAGTTTTACATTGTTTGGTTAGCAAAAGAGTGTAAAACCATTTTCCCTTGGGGTAAAATTACTCTCCTAATGATGGAAAACCATTTTCCTTTCAAAATGAAAGGAAAACTATTTTCCTTATCTCTCTTGTACACTCCTCTCACTACCTCATTACTTTCCCTTTCATTTTCCTTTCATTTCATCATTTTTCTTACATGGAACCAAACAACGGAGAATTAATTTTGGAATTGTGTTTTTCATTGTAAATTGTTTTCCATGAAAATCATTTTACACTGAAAATGTTTTACACCCTACCAAACGAAGCCTGAGTGTCGATTTTGATTTTGACATTCCTTTTGTAATTTAGAAAAAAAAAGGGCAAAATAGGCATTTTAAAAGAGGATATTATTGCTCTTCCCTTCCCTTCCCTTATATAATAGAGATTTATTCAAACCCTAACACAAAACCAACTGTTTATTCTTCCTTGTTTTCTCTCTAAACTCTTAATTTATTCTCATTCATAATACCAAGTATTTCTTTAATTTCTTCCGGCTGTTTGATTGAGGTATTCTTTTTCTTCGATCTCTTATCTTTTCTAGTGTTCTGGAGTTGGTATTTGCTTCTGAGAATTATTGTTCATGTGTGGAATTGATGATGATCACTAGATTTCCTGATGCATTGATTGCTCTAACTCATTCCATTGCTGAAGTTCTGTTTCAACCTAATTCATTCATGTTAGTTAGCTTGTTCTTCCTGGTTTGTGTTATAATTAATTTAATTCAATTTGATTAATTTACGGAGTACTGTACTATGTTCTGGTTTGTGAGCAACTAGAAATTGTTTAAATGACTTTTTTAAACACAAATTAATCCAGGAATATGTTCGATGATTTTGATTTTTTTTTTAAATATTTATTTGAACACAAATTGGTAATGTTTCATGAAGTTTTGTTGTTGTTGTAAGACTTGTAGCACAAATTTGATTAATTTAATAGCTTGTACTCGAAATTTAGCTTTAGCTTTGTTGTTTTTGGCATGGGAGATGATGAATGGTTAAATGCTGCTGCTATAGATCAGGTGAAAGAAAAGCCAACAAACTTTTTTAATTAATAATTTAAGGGTGTTTGGGGATTTTCCAATTTTGTGCTTAGTATTCTTTACTACATTCGAGGGCTGCCCAGTTCCAATCAGATAGATAGGAGCTGGGCATATATCAAGCTCATTTTTTTTAAAAAAATTTGTAGATTATAGAAAAGTAGTATACTTATAGATTTATGTAGTATATTTAGGAATATTGTAGTATATTTATATAGAGATTTAGGTAGTATAGTTTCTGAATAATGTAGTATACTACAAAATCGTAGTATATTATTTTACAAATGTAGTACATTCCTATCTGATAGATATACTTTTCACATCTATCAGATGGGAATTAGGACTTTAACACTACTTCTTTTAATGAGATAATTGTTTTTCTCTTCAGGACGAACATCTATGGATCGGAGGTTCAAATCATGTTCTACTATAACTCCTACTACATCCCCTAGTCTATTGGATGTGCAAAATCACAACTTTAGTACCCTGGTAGATAGGCTTACAAGTTTACCTGACGAACTGGTAATTCGAATCCTTTCCTTGCTTCCTACCAAGGATGCCGCTGCTACATCCATATTGTCTAGGAAATTGAGGCGTGTTTTCTCTTATATTACGTCCCTTGACTTTGACGTCTCGCCTATAAATCTTTGTTTGGAACACCCCTATGCAGTTCAACGTTACCCCACTTTTGTGAAGTTTGTTGACACTATCCTCCAAGCATACAAGTCTAAGTATCTCACGAGATTTAGACTTCAAGTTGGCAGCAGCGACTTTGAGAATGTCTATTTCTTTGGCTGTTGTTCTAATCGCTTTAAGCAAGGCTGTCTCCCTGACTTGAAAGTTGCTCATGTTGATGCGTGGATTTCCTTCCCGTTGACGTTTTGTGGCCTTCGGGAGCTCGACCTCTGTATTCTGTTGAGGAACCCAGGGGATGCTCTGCTGCCCCCAGCTATATTCACTTGTAAAACGTTAGAAGTGTTGAAGCTTGAGGTCAATATTGGTCTTGATGAAGTTATCACCATGCCATCTTATTGCCTCCCAAGCTTGAAACTGCTCCTCTTGTCCATGTCTTTTATTTCTGCGATGGCTTCCTGCCAAGGCTAGTATCAAGTTGCCCTGTCCTAGAAGACCTCACATTTGAAGTTTCTACAAGCCATGTCCATCACACAACTGTCTTCTCGACTTCCCTTAGGAGATTGTGTTTACGAATGCATAAACTTGATACTGTGTTCTTAGATAACACTGACACAGTGCTTATGGATACTCCTAATTTGGAGTACCTTGATTACTTGGATAATGTAGCACACAAGTACTCAATCCCAATAATGCATCGTCTTGTTGAAGCAAAACTAAATATTCTACATATCTTACAATTTGAAGAAATTGAGGTGTCTTTTCAGATATACTTAGCCTCATCAGAGCCTATTCTCATGTTCAACATATATCCTTGTTAGGCTTCATGTTGTGGGTATGGCTCAATCTCTATTTTTGTTTTTGTTTTTGTTTTGTTAGGGGGAAAAAAAGCTGGTTTGCCTTTTTTCAGCAGTCGTTAGAAAAGAAGCTAACTTTTGTCTTTAATTTGTTGTTGAAGGAGTTTGAATATGCTGGTGAGAAGGTCTTAAACGATCAACTGCCAACGTTTCCGAATTTAAAACGTCTTGAGCTGCGATGTGGTGTTGAAAACTTTTTTTGGGATAAATTGATCCTACCCTTTCTCAACTGTTCACCTGCTTTAGAAACACTTGTTTTTACAGAGGTTAGTGTGTGGTTTTGGTATCATTTTACTTACTCATGGCTGATGTTTTAACAGTTATGTATTCTTTTTGTTGTTTACTTTGCAGGGACTCACTTTGTATTATGAAGATGGAGATGGGTGCTTTGATGGCAAGCTACTGGAGTTGGAACGAGATTTTTTTAGAACAGATCATGCTATTCCTTCATGTTGCAGGTATTGTCTGAAAAAAATAGTGATACAGGATTATTATGGGCTAGAACAGGAAGTGGAAATGATCCAATTTCTCCTAAGGCATGCATTAGTTTTGGAGGAACTGGTTGTATGCCTATCTCAAACCTCTCTGCATTTAATGCCAGATCTGATATCAGTTGAGAACACATTGAACAATTTACCAAAAGCCTCAGTTACCTGTTCAATACAAGTGTCATGATCACCAATTTATTTGCACATTGCAAAAAATAACACTAGTTCTCTCAATGCATCTGGAAAGCTTCTAACTTGGGCATAGTGGTTCAGCCGAGTTCAGTCTCGTTTGCGGATTGGTTCTTCAACTGGTTCTTATATTTGAGCTCGACGAACTTCAAGGAGTTTCAATTTTACAGATGCAGTGGAGGTGGTTAATTTTTTGCTTAATCCCAATAGAGTTCCCATGGAACTCTCCTCTTATGGTTGCTGATATTATCCATGTTGCTCTTTTGTAGGATAGTTAAAGTTTATAAGGATTGTGCTATTGGGGCCCATGTACTAGCTACTGACACTAGGAAAGTGTTGTACTCCCTCCGTCCTTTTGCCCCATTTACCTCAAAAAGCTCTCACATATTAGACTATGTAAATTAAATATGTTAATGTTTAATTTAATTAGTTAAGTTGTTAGTTAGTTTCCTAAATTAATGGCTTGTAATCTTAGCTTGTAACCTAGTATATATACTTACTTTGTAGTAAATGATATTCAAGGAATATAATTCTTTCATGGTATCAGATTAGGGTTTCGATTTTCCACTGTGCAAACCCTCTTCCTCTTCCTCTTCCCAGCCCAGGACTGTCCGCCACCTACTCTGCCGCCATGGCTGGTGGTTCCAAGGCGACTTCGCCATCCTCCTTCCTCTTTCTTCTTCTCTTCCCTCTCTATCTAATGCAAATATCAAACACAATCTCCCTATCACTCTCGATATGGAGAACGTTCAATATTCCACGTGGGCGGAATTATGCAAAATACACGCACGTTCAAATCGTGTTATACATCACATTCTTCCGTCATCGACAACGAAGGCTCCGTCTACTGATGAAGAAAAGGAAGAATGGTCTACTGTTGATGCTACGGTGTTGAAATGGATCGTGTTATACACCATAGGTTGTAAAATCGTTTTTTCTTGCCTTGGCTGAACAGCCGAAGGTCTTTGACTTCTTCCTTCAGTTCTGGACGGAATCCTCAATGGAGGATCCTTCATGTAGGGGGTAGACCTTGAGGCCGAACGATGAAGAGAAGCTGCCCTCTTGGCTTCCAAGTACTCCCTAGCATTCGTCTCCATCTTGTGACCACTAGGAGGAATGTTATCTCCTGGACGGACCACCAACTTCTAGTCCATCTTTCTCCTTGGTTCACTGACAGCTGGCTGCTTTCATTTAGACAACTGCTTTGTCATTTGGCTGGCTTGTCCCTAGACGACCTTCTTGAGACTGCCCCCTAGGCGGCACCACAGCGTCCTGACATGGATTAACCTGGAAAAACAGCATATTGCTTTTGATTTGCTCCTCCATGACAACGGTCATCCTAGCTTGGAAGTCATTTAAGACAGTTTCCAGATGACTAGCTGTCACTGGATGGTCAAGATTTTCTTGGATGATAGGACCCCTGCTCCCACCAGAGAGACGAACGACAGCAGAGGGCCTGTCTCTTCCTCTAGGCAGCCTCTCATCGCCCACCGTATCTTCCACTTGTATCTCAAAGCTTCTATTCCTAGCAACATTGGATGAGTGACAATCAATCAATGTTGCGTCTCCTTACAGACGGCGCCAAATGTTACGTAGTGTTATACTCGTAAATCAAAACTACAATCCCCAACAGTAGGTTCTAAACTAGGAGACTTGTGCAACAACGCCTGGACTCGAACCCCGAACCTGAGCTATGCCTTGAAACCTGCAAAAAGGGACCCACCTTGGAGGTTTTGGTGGTATTTCCCCCTCCAAAGCTTAAGTCGGGTATTAGGGATATGAAGGAACTTTTAGAGAGAGAAAGTAGAGAGAGAGAGTATTTATGGCAGAATAACAGTACTATGCTCTGAAAAACGTACCTTTCCCCTTATTTCAATGACTACTTATAGTGTCTGGAATGACTGTTGTACCTTGATGTCACCCTAATTTGGGAGCATCTAATTGGATAAGAAATAATGATGTGACACGTGGCAATTGCTGATTGGAGAGTACACCTCACCTTTTTACACAGAAATGTGCTTACCTTTACTGGGCCTAAGTACAATTTTGGGCCATGAGAAGGATTTTAGTACACCTTTTCCTCAGAAAAGTGTACTTTAGTCCATACAAGGTTATGACCCATGTACTTTACCAGAATAGGAGAGTGCCACTTGTAGGGCTGTGATGGAGCCACTTATCATATTTATAGCCGTTGATTTTTAGGCTACAACAATTTGTACTTTATTGGGCTTCTTGTGATCCGAGGAAACCCTAATTCCTATGTATATATATACCCCTTTAGTGGTGGAATAAGATAACCTATTATATTCTCTAATATCTCTCCCTTTATTAGAACATTTTTTTAATTTCAAAAAAGGATTTTTTTTCATTAGATGTTATACATAACAATGAAGGGAGTTGAAGTGAAAGTAAAAAAAGAATAACTAATGAAAAAAAAAAATCTATTGACTAGCTATTTCATGATAAGAAATGAATTAAAGAAATTACCATGAAGCAGACAGTTACATAATACTTGAGAACTTCAAGATTCATGCGCACATCATCCAACCTCCTGAAATCATTGAAGAACAATTAGTAACCAAGTAAAATTAAGCAAAATTCCCGAAAAATGAAAACACAACAAAATAAAAGATTGATCAAACTCATCACTCACAACCTATTTCCTAGTTCTAATTTTTTACGTGATTATGGGATGTATATATGTAACAGCAAGAGTTAAAAACTGTGATAGATGAGCTTATAAATGATTCACAATAACAAATTGATTGGTCAGCCCCAAGTTTTAGACATAAGCCAGAAAACATCAAGGGTACAATAAGAATTAGATAGGTCGAACGATCAGAACACGTCCACATACATTATAAATGAGTATCAACGAGTGAAAGAAAAGCTGTTCAGTTCACCTTTGAAGATTATGATCAACAAACAAGCAAACTGTCGCTTGTGCTTGTTGGATGGTGGTGTCTTGGACAAAGGAATGTCGACCTCGGGGGTTCCGTCTGCAACTGCTCAGGTTCCAGAACCTTAACAAATAGTAGATAATGTGGTGCAGGGGCTCAAGGGAACCGGACTCGCGAATGCAGAGGAGGATTTATGTCGTGCACGAAATCTTTCCAACCTTGAACCTTCACCGGTGAAATATCGAGTTAGCGTTGTCCGATTAGGTGCTTTACGCCTCATGAAATATGTAAATGTGTAGTGCTTCTCATGGTCGTCTTCATCAACTGCAGGGATAGGGATTGGGATCCTCTCCTGCACGATGTCACTCCTTCGTGAGTCATCGTGCCTTCGTAAGAGCATAAAACCCTCGTGGTCCTCTTCACTCACAGAACATTCGCCTCTAAGGCACGTCTTATCCATCATCTTGACAATCGAATTAACTGACATGATGATAGAGAGAGTTTCTAATTCAAAGAAAAAGGGTTAATTCAAGAATAGAGTTTGTAAGAGAGTTAATGGAGAAAGAGGAATCAGCAATTGAAGAAGAAGGTTGGTAAGAAAGAGAGTTGGAGCAAGAGGAATCAACAACAATGGAGGAAGTTGAAGTAAGAAACAAGAAGAAACTAAGAAAGATTAAAGAGATGGTTAGGGGCTTAGACAGAAGATTAGAAAGAGGTAATGAAAAGAAGGAAATGACCAAGGCATAATGGTCATATCATATATTAGGATTAGGGGGTGCATGTCACTGTGTATTCTTTTTGTTTTGTAAAATTAGTAAAATTAGACTATAAAATGGTAAAAATGTTAATTGGTCGTGTCAAGCTAAACTTTTGCTTAAAATAGTGGCACATTTTGGGCTAAAGGATTGGGTTATGCTAATTTTCGAGTCAAAACTATGTCCCCAAACTTGGGAAGTCAGGTCCAACTAATTCAAGCTTATTAGAGTAAAGTTAAGAATATATTAGACTATAAAATGAAATATTTTGGGCCTAAACTTATGTCAAAAGCCCGAAAATATTGTCTAAAATTTGGATCAACTCAATTTGATAAGCTCTAATACACTATTATGATGAGGAGGTATCTGACACTAGTCCACTACTATATACAAGTAAAGATCGAGGAGCTAAAAATTCTGTTATTGGAAAATACTAAGAAATGAAATTTTATGTATATGAATCAAGGTCGGAATTAGAAACATATCTACTCATATCATTACGATATCTCATATGATTCAATTCACATACATTAAGTTTACACCACTAAGTTATCTTCTTTCGTTTTTAAAATAAATAATAAGTATCAAGTAATTTGATTAAGGGTCGAACGAAAATATTATTATAATGATGATTTTTTTTGCATATTTTTTTGAGCTAAATGTGTATATTGATTGTATTATAGATCAACTTTTTTACCATGTTAGTTTTTTTTAATTGAATAAATATTTATTTACTCAACAAGTACTTTCAACTCAAAGAGTAAGATATGGCTATTCAGTTTCAAAAAAAAAAAAATGCACATTCAATTTTAGAAAATAAAATACATATATTTGTCCTCATTTTAAAAAACTTTTTATTATTGGATCTCCCCTCAAGTAACTTTCATAAGTACATAAAATTGTAACTCCAATATGATCAATCTAGAACAATATAGGGTATTTTATAATGCGTATGCTCTCATGACCTTAAAAATAAGTTTTAGAGTTAATCAGGTATAATAAAGTCTAATAAGATCCAATAAAAATTGATCAAGTCAAATTATGTTTAATAATTCTAGTTCAGATTAATTGACAACATTGCCTTAACCTTAAATCCATAATAAAATGACTATGAATCATGGATACAATTTCTTTTTTTCTTTTTTCTTTTTTTGAAGGGATTCCATACAATTAGGGTCTGTTCTCTTTGGCATAAAACAACTGAATTGAACTGAATTGAACTTATTGGAGCTGAACTGAACTGAACTGAACTGAACTTATTGGAGCTGAATTGAACTGAACTGAATTGAATTGAATTGAATTAAATTAAATTGAATGAAATTGAATGTAATAAATATATAAATTATATTTTACACAATAATAATATGAATATTAAATAATAATTATAATGATAAGTAATAATAATGAATAATAATAATAATAATAATACGATTTTTTCACCAAATGCCCCCGACAAATCAACAAATTCACAATATACCCTCAGTGTTTCAACAATTCACCATATACCCCTGACTTTTCATTTTCGTGCACCATATACCCTTTTTCTAACGGACGTTAGGTTGCCGTTTGTTTTATTTACGATTTTGCCATCATTATTCACTAACCCTAATTTGAACCCTAATCCCTAAAATCTAAACCTAACCCTAAAATCTAAATCCAACCCACCCCCTCGCCTACACCAGCCCCCTCGCCACCCCAGCCCCCACCCCTCCCCCTCCCCCTCCCCCACCGGCGTAACATTGCTCCCCCTCCCCCTCTTTGTTCACCACCGCACCCACCCATCGCCTCCCCCATCCCCCTCCGCCGCAGCCCCCCTCCCTCTGCCAACCCCTTTCCCCTATTCTTCTCTCTTTGCCGACCTCGCTGCACCATCCCCTTCAATTCGCCGGCGATTTGCCAGGCTTGTCGGAGATACCGCACCACTCCCTCCTCCTCTATTTCGTCGCTGCTACTGTTGTTCGTGGGTGTACTACGTTGCTGCTCTTCGTGCGTCGTATCGCACCACGCTGCCTTCGCCGGAAATTCTCTCCTCCGCTCGCTCCGCTGTTGCGTCAGTGTTGTTGTTGGCTTCAATTCAAGGGGAGGGGGGTTATTCGAATTTTTGGGCTACGGGGGGTGGGGGGTTTGCGGCAGAGGGAGGGGGTTATTCGAATTTCTGGGCTACGGGGGTGGGGGTTGCGACAGAGGGAGGGGGAGGGTGGGGGTTGCGGCAGAGGGAAGGGAGGGTTGGCGGGGTTGCGTTGGAGGGAGGGGGAGTGGGGGGCGGTTGCGGCAGAGGGAGGGGGAGGGGTTGGCGGCAGAGGGAGGGGGAGGGTTTGGCGGCTGCGGCGGGGGAGGGGTGGGGGGATGGTGGAGGCCTGGAGGGGGAGGGGGAAGAGCTGGGCTGGGCTTAGGGTTAAGGATCAGGGTTTAGATTTTAGGGTTAGTATTTAGATTAGGGTTAGAGATTAGGGTTTAGATTTAGGGTTAGGAGTTAATTGTGGCAAAATAGTAAATAAAGTTAACTGTGAGTTAACGGCAGTTAAAAAAAGGGTATTTGGTGCACAAAAATGAAAAGTCAGGGGTATATGGTGAATTGTTGAAACATTGGGGGTATATTGTGAATTTCGCGATTTGTCGGGGATATTTGGTGAAATAACCGATAATAATAATAATAATAATAATAATAATAATAATAATAATAATAATAATAATAATAATAATAATAAATAATAATAGTATTTTGGATATTTTTAAATGATAGTTATAAATAAATAATATTAACAATCATAAATTAATAATAATAATAATAATGATAATTAATAATAATTATTTTATATTATTTGTATTAATATATTAATATTTGATGATGATATATAATAACAATAATATCTAAGAAGTAAATTAATATTACTATTTTAATAATTAGATTTAATAATATAAAAATATTTAGTAATAAAAATAATGATTGGGTTGGAATGTGAAAATTACATCATAAGCCGTCTTGACGAGATTTGATTGGTTTATGGGCTAAAAAAAGTGGGTTTATTTGTGCTTTGACCTAAATCATGTTCCTCCTAATAATAATAGTAATAATAATGAGTAAAGCTATAATAAACAAAATAATATATAGAAACATCAATAATAATAATACTTAATAGTAATGATATATAATAATAATAATAATAATAATAATAATAATAATAATAATAATAATAATAATAATAATAATAATGATAATGATGATAATAATAATAATAAATAATAATAATAATAATAATAATAATAATAATAATAATAATAATAATAATAATAAGAGTAGTTAGTAAAATAAATTATACCAACATAATAATAATATTTAACAAAATGGTTATAAAAGAATGGAGCTGAACTGAACTGATTAAAGCTGAACTGAACTGAGCTGAACTGATTGGATCTAAACTGAACTGAAAATAAGCTGGGGAGAACAACCCCTTAGAAGTGTTATTACTTCATATTGTAGTATTGGCCATGGTTAAAAAAATGAAGTAAAAGGCGGAGGTTGCACCCAGCAGAGCAGGTTAGCAGGCAATAAATTCCCCTGTCTCTCGCGCTCACTCTTTCCAAATTTCAAGTGTTCCTCTACAAAAACACTCTCCTTACTCCTTTAGTCCTTCCTCTGCAAAAACATACAAACACACACACAACTTTTGGAGAGAGATTAGAAATTCATGCGATCCTCTCACTAAAACTCCGCCAAACTAATCTCTCTCCTCTTCCGCCATTTTATCCGGCGATAATCATGACGGTGTTCTCTCATTCCTCCACCACTATCGCCGGAAAACAAGTGTTTCCAGTAAACTGCGAGGCGGAAGTCTCACAACACCTCCTCGATTCTCTCTCCTCCGGCGATCTTAAGTCTGCTTCTGACTGCATCTCCGACCCCTTCCTCGACGTCAACTTTGTTGGCGCTGTCTCTCTTAAGCTTCGACGCACTGAGGTCGTTCTTCGTGATCATTTACCTAACGAAATTCTCGTTCAGTATCAAGACTTCAAAACTGACGTTACTCCTCTCTTCTTATCCTCTCATTTCGGAATTCTTCATCTCGTTCGCCAACTCCTGGTAATTTTTTTATTTTATCGACCTACTAAATTGGTACTACTTTTGCATTTTAGTCAAAATTTGTTCTAATTTGGCAAGAAATCATCCGATTTTCATATAGATATAATATCTTCCATTTCACATAGTTCATATTCGTACTTGGAAATTTTAAGTCAGACCAGAAACATCAATAAGGAACTAAGAGAGTTTATATTTACCTATATGGATTTGTGGTCCTCCATCTGGAATACTAAAAATTAATTGATAATTTGAAATTCAAATTTTGATGCATTTATTTGTTGCTCATCTCCGTAATTTTTTTTTTTACTACAAGTACTAGTTATCGATGTTGGTGCGTTTAATTATATTTAGTTGACTGTATTTCAACGTTATATTCGTTTTCATTACTGAGAAATTAACGGATTATACTACTCCAATTTGACTTGGATTGTAAGCGCAGAGAATGTGATCTACATTCTACAAGAGTAGTAACTGGTTACTGGTAACTGAATATGCGGGTACCTCACTTTAAATTTGAAGCCTTCCTTTAATTTGACTTTTTTTTTTTTTTTGAGAGGTTCCTTTAATTTGACTTGGATGACTTTCACATAATATTTGAGTGCAAGGGTCGCTTAGCTTTTTCTTTTTCCATAGGACCCACCATTGGTAAATTTGATTTCTCAGAGAAGAGTGAGTATCTTCAGAATTATTTGCGCAAATTTTGGTTGATGTTTTGCTCTTCTTTTTCAAGTTTTGCTATTTTACTTTTTCTTTCTTACCGGAAGATTTGCATATGTTGAAAGTAGTTATGTTCTATATTTATACTTCTATAAGGTATAATATCCTAAAATTATTTCATTGTCTACGTTACCCACATTAGACAACCTTCACATAGAATTTTTATGGAGGGGTCAAATGATGAAATATTTTAACATACCGAAACTAACTTTTAAGCATTATAATATGTTAAATTTTTAAAAAAAATCTTGGAAAAATGTGTTTATTGTTTAGCCGAAATAAATTACATTCAAGTTGGATAAGTATTCAACAAATATAAGTTGAGAAGAACATAACCCTTGTCTTCTTTTGGTTCGACAAAAGAAACAAGAACTTTTGTTTTGACTATTTTGAGCATTTAAGCTCGGTTCTTTTAGACTGAATAAATGAAAATTCAATTATGTTCAGACATATTCAATTCATTCTAATTCAAACAAATGTCTCTCATTATTTCAGTTCCATTCATTCAGTACTAACTATACTGGTTTTTAGAAATTTGTGATGCAGCGTAGTTTAAGTTTGAGGTACAAAATACATTGATCTCGAGCTGATCATTGTGTTGTTTCTTCCTCTTAGTTTCAGCTTTTTAATAATTTAGAAATTATGCTTCTATATGTTTCTTACAATACTATATAGTAATATACTAGAATATAAGAGAGACGAATTAAAAACTATTCCGGTACAAATTTCAATTACTTTTCTAGGCTGTTTGGACGTTTCTTTGGTTTGGTGCAGCCTTAGAAAAAGCTAAAACGCTTCTTTTTGAGCATTAGTACTTTCATATGACACTATTTAACATTATTTAGTACTAATGATAATTCTTTGTGATAGTTAAAATGTTGGTTGGTTAGTTTACCAAAGGTTTCTCTATCCTGCAGTTCTTATATCACGCACTCAACTGTTATTAGGAATTACAATAAGTCAATAACTACAATATTGACTAAGCTATAGAAGTACTATGTATATCTTCTACAATAAACTCGAGATAAACTTTTAGCTCATTAGTTCATCTTGATTCGTTCGAAAATTATGATTGGACAAAAAGAACGTAAATTTGAACGTGTTTATATCTTAGAAAAATTCTACTAAGTAGGTACTTCCTCTGTTTCAAAAGATAAGACATTCACGCTTACGAAAATTTGCTTTGACCACAAATATCTCTTAAATATGATAAACAAAAATTATAAAAATAATACCGTTGAGTTCGTCTTGAAAAATACTATAATAACATTATTTTTTAAAATTTTCTATTAACATAAATTGAGAGTAATTAACAGTCAAAGTTCGACCTTGAACATTATGTGTGCCTTATATTTTGAAACGGAGGGAGTAGTAAATATTAGTTAGCTAGATGAGAAATGGAGTTGTGTGGGCTTAACACTTTGTGCACATAAAAAATGTCCCTTAAGAACCATGAGACAAAATTTAGGCAATTGAAATTTGGCCATTAAAATTGGCCAAATAGCGAAACTCATTTCTGATTAAATCTTGGTGTACATAAAAATCTGCATTATCAGTTGAGAGAAAAAAACAAAACAAGGAGAGGGTTGTTCTGAGGCAAGGCCAAAACAAAAGCACAAGGACGTGAAGTCCCTACTCCCTAGAGCGCCACAATCTGGTATTTATAATAAATGCTTTTAAGTCCCAAACTTGTTCAGTTGGTTCTGCCATTGTTATGTACTTGAATTGTTATCAAAGTAGCAGAGTATTAAAATTATCTTCTCTTGTATCTTGCCTTTCATCTAAAGCTTGTTGGTCAAGTCCCTACCAACTATGATCTTTTTGTAGGAGTATGTTCTTATTATTATCTTCTGCTATCATTTAAGCGTGTCACTTAAATGCTATAATATGTTTGTGCTGTTCATCTGCATAAGATGGTGTTCAACTATGAGTAATTGTATATTTGTACTACACCTACCTAACTCTGCTTTGGAAATTTAAAGGGTTAATAATCCTAAAAAACTACATGTAGGTATTGTCTCAAAATATCTATTGTTACAATCAATGTATTATGTGTGGAACAACTAAAACTATTATATTATTCATTTGCTCATTTTACACCCTCTAAAATTATTAATGAGCGAAATAATAGATTTGGTTGTACTAGATGTTTAGGATACATCTAATTATATGATAAATATTGTCTGATTGTTTATATATATGTTTATAATGGTATTATGATGGGAGTTTGGGACCAAACTATCAATTGTAAAAGATTTTAATATTTCTACTTTTTCTTTTTAAATAATCTTATTGAGTTTTACACATAAAAGTACATTAATCAATCTATTGCAAATCAACCCAACTTTACTCCACATGTTGTCTGATTAATCTCCATTGCATCGCCCAGTTCTACTTGGGAAATGATCCTGTCCTGGGGTCTTTATATAAAATGAGAAACAATTATTTTAATCATTCACAATAAACTAGAAGTACTAATTAAGAATGAATAGATTAAAGTTTTCACTCCCTTTTTTCTGTAAAACTGAATATGTGGGGACTAGGGAGTAAATTTTGGGGCAAGATTATACCAAGTCTGCGTAGGGGTGAGCAGAAGTCTAGAACAAAAAAATTGGAAATAATCTTGTAAGCCCATAGTCAAAACTCAAAACTTCTTGTTTTGCAAGCCCTGATTCTCAGAATTATAAGTATAACCTCTCGTCGTATTATCTTTTGTCTCACTGCTAGTTTGTCACTTTCTTTATTAAATTATATTTATTATTAAAAACATCCACTTGACTTATTTTAAAATAAATAATACATTAATACTTAGTAATCAATAAAAAAATGTGACACAGGATAATGAGAATTTCAGTTCATAGTTTATGTAAAATGTGGAACAGTAAATCTGAGTTACCTCAAAGGAATAGGCATTGAAAGTTTTCTTTACCAATTGTAAATTTTTAATTTCTTGTGAAGAACTATTTCTTTTCCTGACTACTTTTTTAAGTTTAGTGAAGAGTATAGTAAGAGGAAAAAGGTTGCTTCTGTAGCAACCTTTTAATGTTGCTTAACTGATGTTCTATCGTCAACTAAAGAGTTTTAGGCATATTTGAGTATTGCGATTTTTTAAAATAAAACTTTTAACATCCAATCAAATAACCAATGAGTGGTTTGGAATGAGGTCAAAGTTGGTGGAAAGCTAATGTAAGGAACTTAGAATTTGAGTTGTATAATTTAATTTTTTTTTTTTCTTAATCTAATTCTTAAGAACGTGTTATACATGTTTAGACTAAGATGTCTCAAGCTAAGTTTAGTAACAATGGTTTCAAGCTCGGTTGGTGGTGTCAACTGTCAAATGTCAAATGTCCATCTCTAATTTGTGTGTGAATATATCAAAGAAATCAAGCTCATATTGCAGTATAGTTATTTTATTAAGTAGTTCATTGGCGATGTAAGAAATCAGAAACCATTATTGACAAACCCATGATACAAATTTATTGCTTCTTCTATTTTTTGTGATACAACGTTCCCATATAAACAAGTTTCATATTATTTGTAACATTATGCAGTTTATTTACGGGCTCTTTGTTTATATCTATTTGCCTCCCATCACATAGTCCTTTTGATATGTGTGCCCAAACTGTACATTGCAATATATTAAAAAAACGGAGGAAGTATCAGCTTAAACACGAGTCAGGCGGGTTGTCGGGCAGGGAGTGAGGTTAGAAGTGTGGAAACAACATGGTGGATTGGATTTGTTTTGATGATGATAAATTGCATTATTTGTTTTGTCATAGGATTCTTCTGGTAGATGATATAATAAGCGGATCTGAATATCTAGGTGACATGAATAGATGATGCACATGAAGATCCGCAAGGCCCATATTAAATTGTTCCTCTTCCATGAAGACAGACCGACGCTGTAGTTTATAATACAATCTACAGTAGATACTAGATCCCTCATGCATAGTTTTTTTTAATTATTATATGACTTCACTATCCAACACACACAACTTCCATGCTCCCCTGTTTGTCACATCATCATCTGAGTTTTCGTTTGTCATTTATTTGATTCTGAGTCGTAAATCAATATGGTATTTTTTTTTTGGTTTGTTTTTGGCTCAATAAAACAAAGAGAAATACAAGCATGTTAGGGTCCCTTTTTTTATTTTTTTTGTCTGCATTTGTGTTTTCCTTTGCCATCAACAAAATTTTGGAGGGCATTCTGGTAGAAGTTTGGCCTTGTCTAGTTCCAGTACAAGCAACAAAAAACACTAAAATATGTGAGAAAGAGATCAAAAAATACTGTTTGAGGCCGACTTATAATAACTTAGTGTAGACATTATAATAAACTGTATACGTCCAAAGTTTATTAAAAGATCTATCTATAGCCTGAAACTTTCAATTATGCATCATGCCATCATATACCTCAGGGCACAATGAAAATCACCAATTACCCTTCTCTATTGTGAACATCAACCTGTTGTCAGTGTACAAAGACTAATTGTGCTTCCAAACTACTCCCTCCGTATCTTACTTGCTACATTTCATTTTAGCTTTAATATTAGGAAATACATGTGGGGTGTTATGGATCACAACTTAATCAGTAATTCAGAAACTTTATCAACAATTGAGAAACAATAGGGAAAAATAGATTGATAAATGACAAATAGGAGGATAAAATCGATAGAAATAATATGGGGACTATATGCCAGAGATGGTGAATATAGCAATTAATTTGCGATATCCATTTAAGGAAGCTGTAGCAAATTAACAAGATAAGAGGGAATATGAAATTGTGTCCAAAAGCTGAAAAAGGTAATTGTCAACCTTCCAGAAACATCAAAGTCGAAAATGACAATTGATGATTGTTGGTTACTAAAGGCTGATTGGTGAATGTTTTAAGAATGTAGAACCACAAAGTTGGGTATATGGTGAATCATCGAAACGTAAGGGACACAAGGTGATTTTTTTGAGGAAATTCTCTACAATAAAAGATTCAAACTCGAAATAGAAAATTTCATCCAAATTCCATAATAATTTTTTGTAAGTCTGCATTAGATAAGTACAGAGTAATGCTGTAGCACAAAACAATCACATTAGCACAAGACATTAGGGGATTTAGTTGAAATTTCCAATATTGATCTTTCAGAAAGTTTCTAGGTCATATTACCTCAGGATCATGAAATGGTTAACAAGGCTAGGATAATTGGGTTAGTTTCTTTGTAATGCTTTGGTTAGTGCCTGCCTGAAAAACTGAGGTTTAGCTGTTTCATTGATGACAGAATGCTGGAGCAGACGTGAACCAGAAACTCTTCAGAGGTTTCGCAATAACTGCTGCTGTGAGAGAAGGGCATCTGGAGATTTTGAAGGTGTTGGTGAAGGCAGGGGCTTCTCAACCGGCCTGTGAGCAGGCACTGTTGGAGGCAAGCAAACATGGACGGGCAAGATTTGTGGAACTGCTCATGGAGTCTGACCTCATACGTCCCCATGTTGCCCTACATGCTTTTATCACAGCATGTTGCAGAGGATTTACTGATGTCGTTGATACAATGATCAAGGTACTAAATTTATTGCATTAGTATATCCTACTTCCTACACCATGTTTGACATATAGAGAGATTTGTTGGCATCTATTTAGTAATGTTTGCTCTTGGCTTTCTTATTGATGATAAGGACACGTTACTCTTAATTGTTTTCTGACTTGGATTCTATATTGCCTAGTCAAAATCTGATTTAGGTTTTCTTATTTTCTGTTGTTCGGTTTAAAATGGGTAAAAATACTTGGACACAAAGATTGAAAAATCATTATCCATTGTAAATGTTTTCCGTCCAACCTAATAGAGCTCTATCAGCGGCATTGGCTTACACGGACAATTTGTTGTTATGATTGACAGTGTGGTGTGGATGCAAATGCAATGAACCGTGTACTTGTCCAATCATCAAAGCCAACTCTTCATACCAACATTGATTGTAATGGCCTCGTTGCTGCTGTTGTCAGTAGGCAAGCATCTGTTGTCCGTTTGCTGCTACAGGTGACTTTCCGTCTCTTTACTGTAAATTCTGTAACTGCAGTGATACACTGATTTACCATCTGAGACTCTGCACTAGACCACAAACTACTACTGTATGTAAATATCTGAATATCTAGCATGTTAAAGCATTAACACAGTACATTTTACATACAAAAAATGACAATAATGTCCTTGAAATAAGCAAGTTAAAAATTGAAGTGGTCCAGAAAGGGGAGAAACAAACTTACCTTCATATGGTTTTCGTTATATCATATTAACTTTTGACATTATTTGCATATTTCACTACTAACCCTCTTGTATTATCTATTCATAGAAGTAAATATGATTTCATGGGATATTGTTAGATCCCTTCAATATTTATTTTTTGAAGTATTAACCATTTATAACTTTTTATTTTTATATAATTATAGATATTAATGTCTGAAAATTGTACTTTGTAATTTTTTTTTATTTTTAAGTTGGTAAGACAAAGGATCCTATGCAACCTCGCACAGGTATAACCAGCCAAGTTTGCAAATCAAAGTCCTTGAAGGGAGGGGGGATGGTAAGGGAAACCTCACCCCTAAAGAGCCTCTAGTGAGATTTGATCTCATGAGTTTGAAGTCATGAGGTCAAGTCTTGCTTGGTACTTGTGCCTTTGCAAATGTGTCAAGTACTCTAGGACCTAGGTACAACAAAAAGTTAATATTTTACCAAATTATTTGATAAATGATAGACCCATGTACTTTTTTATAGGTTGGAATCAGGAGGGATGATATGAAATTAAAATTTTCTTTGTTATTGTTGGTCTCATTATGTAAAATAGCACCTGGGAGTGGGACGGAGAGGCTAGGCCTATGTACCTAACCGGTACTAGTAGTACAAATATCAATTGTTATGGGAAATGATCCGTTTAACCTGATCTCTTTTCAAAAAAATATGTACTGTTCGTGATGTGTGAAGTAGTTGGGTTCATTAATGAAGTTTGTTCAGGCCTTGAGGGTAACAACTAAATCACAGCTGGATATGTTACCATAAAGAGTACCATGCATCCGTTCAAGGTTCTCGTACGGATGAGTAATGAGAATATCTATCTGAATCCTGATGCCTTCTTAACTCATCGCCTAAGTACACCAGTACATGATGAGATATGGAGCAGCATAATATCAAAGTGGGGAAACATAAATCTGCAATAACTGTTTTCAGTCAAGTTCAAGTTAAATGAATTTGTATTTCAAAATTGACTAGTGACTTACTGTACATATCTTTACAATACTTTTTAGTAATTTGGATCAATTAGATTGATTTTTTTCAATGCAACAGAGTCCCATGAGCCTAGAGGTGTCTATTGGGGCCTAGTTGACTCGGCTATTTTAAGCCAACATTTCATCCGGCTTGGTACTCGCCCTAGCCCATGAGCTGATTAACCCACATGGTCACATTATTTGGTTTGAATTTTTGTAAGGATTTTTTGATGGAAATAATCACACCTTTGAGCGATTCTTCCAAAACAGTCTTAACTTTTATAAATTTGGGAATAATCCAACTGTAGAGTGTGTTTACTAAAAATAAACCCTTACCTGTTGGTAACTTGCAAATGTAGGTAATCTCTTTTGTCCCTCCTTTGCTTCTTTTCCTCCATAACCACCATCACCACCTAGCCACCCCACCCCCACAACAAACCCCAGTCCTCTCCACATCCATTCCCCGCAGGCAGCCAACCCCCCACCCTACCCCACCCTACCCTTCGTCTCTGCCACACCCCCGTCGGCCGCCGCCCCTCCTCCCTTTCCTTGTTGCCTCCCCTCTCCTCTCCTCTCCCTTCGTCTCTTCCCACCCCATTGGACTCCCATGCGGCCAAACCTAAGCCCTTGCAAACCCCCCCTCTCCCCTACGTGCTTCCACAGCAAACCCTCGTTCCTTCTTCTTCCTCTTTCTCCCCACTCTGAAAATTCAAACAAAAATTATTGTTTTTTGAGGGATGGGGCCAATGGCAGGTGCAGGAGGAGGAAGGATGTGGAGCGAAGGCGGAAGGGGTGGCGGGGGTGGCAGAGATGAAGGCTGGGGTTGGGGGCTGGGTGGGGAATTATTGTGAGTGGGAGGGGAGGGGGCTGGTCGAGAAAAAAATGTCAACAAGTTTTCTTTAACCGGTCAAATAAGTCATGGGTCAAAAGGGTCCATTTTGAGCGGAAACACACCAAAGGTTGGATTATTCTCAGATTTATGAAAGCTGAAACTGTTTTGGGATCATTGTTCAAAGGTGAAATTATTCCCAAAAAAAATTCCTTTTTTTAATCCAATTAACCCAACCTAGCCCATCTAGCTACTACCTCTCTGAACACAATAGAAAAATTTGCAACATATCAATGAAACAATAAACACAATTTTCACTTTTTTAGTTGCAACTGTTATTTCACGTTTTCTTAATACAGATTTGACCATTAATATTTTATTACTGATAAAAAAAATTATTTCAAATCTCTATGTTTTCAGAGTACACATGGGAAGAAATAGATCGTAGATGATTGTAGTTTTAGTTTATATAATACTTCCTCTGTTCTATAATAATTGCAACATATCCTATTGACACATTTCTTAAGAAACCCATGTGAAGAGGAAAGAGATAGTTAAAAACTATGGTGATGTGATAGGAAAAGGAGAGAAGATATACGAGTAGAAAGATTCCTAGGAATTAATATGAAGCTTCTAAAAGGAAGATGTTGCAATTTAAAAAGAACGGAGAAATAGTATAAAAAAAATCAATATACTTTTCTGGACAAATAATTAGCTGTACCAATGGAAATAATTGCAGAATTTTGTTGATTCAATTTTTACATTTCATATACGATATTTTTGTAGTTTCTCTACTCTACCCTGTACCATCATCTTCTTCAAAGTCTTTATAGACCCTTGTGTTTCCAAAAGCTTCTCAATGATATTTTGTCTTCTAAGTTCATTTTCTTAGGTATAAAACTGTTTATTAAGCCGAATTCTTCTCATTTTAACGTGGAAAATCCAACATAAACTAAATTAATAAATTTGTTTCATTCCTTAAATGAGATTAGCGAGCATAGAATGCTTGTACAAGTGAATAGATAACAGTAGGGACGGTCTTGAAAGCTGTGGAGATCTGGTTAATGGTAAGGGTGCAATTTAGATAATCAACAAGAGTAAGGGATGCAGTATTATTTGTCTTTTCATTATCTTATGATACCGCACAAAAGAAATGGTAACGTTTAGCATATTTGCTTAGGAAAATAGATGATTGTATATGGGCTTTCCGGAACTCTCATTACTTCTTAATTTGATATACAGGCTGATTTAAGAACAGACATTGAAATGAAACTTGGAGCATGGTCATGGGACACAGATTCTGGGGAAGAGTTTCGAGTGGGCGCAGGATTAGCAGAGCCATATCCCCTCACTTGGTGCGCAGTTGAGTACTTCGAGACCAATGGGGCAATCCTCCGAATGCTTCTAAGAAAACACTCTCCGAATACTCCTCATCTAGGAAGAACTCTTCTCCATCATGCCATCCTCTGTGCTAACAGCGTAGCTGTCAATATACTACTTGACTGTGGTGCTGATATTGAGTGTCCAGTTAAATCAACATTCAACACTTTGTTCCGTCCCTTACACATGGCTGCTCGACTGGGATTACCAACAATCCTCCGAGCTTTACTTGAAGCTGGCTGTGATATAAACTCCAGAGCAAACTCGGGTGACACAGCTCTTATGATTGCTGCCAAATATAAGCAAGAAGAGTGTCTCAGGATACTGGCAGCAGCAGGTGCTGATTTTGGGCTGATAAACAATTTTGGTGTTTCTGTTAGTTCAATTGCTTTTGCAAATAAGTGGTCTTTGGGTTTTCAAGAAACAGTTTTGGAAGTCACCAGATCAGGGAAAGTTCCTCAAAGCAGTAATCTGTCAAGCTTTTCAGCTTTGCTATTTGCTGCCCAAGCTGGCGATACAGAGGCTCTCAAAATTGTACTAGCACAGCCAGAAATAGACATTAATCAACATGATGATGATGGTTTCACAGCGGTCTTGCTTACAGCTTTGAAAGGTCATGTAGAATCCTTCCGCTTACTCGTTTATGCTAGGGCCGATGTAAAGCAGACCACTAAATCAGGGGATACTGTGATTACCTTATCTGAGCTCAGTAGCATGAGAAACTTGTTTGAGAAGGTATTACTCGAGTATGCACTTGAAATGGACAATCGAAATGCTGAAGGGTTCTATGCTCTACACTGTGCAGCTCGTCAGGGAGATATAGCAGCCGTTCAACTGTTGACAAGCAAAGGTTATGATGTGAACGCCCCTGATGGAGATGGCTATACACCCCTAATGCTAGCAGCCAGAGAAGGCCATTCCCATATATGTGAGCTCCTGATTATGAAAGGTGTTCGTTGTGATGTTAACTTCAGAGGTGAAACTGCACTTTCGCTTGCTAGGAAGAATAGTAGAAAGGAAAATGATACTGAATGCATTATACTAGATGAGCTCGCTCGAAGGCTGGTATGCACGGGAGCTTGTGTGCAGAAACACACCAGAAGAGGGAAAGGGTCGCCCCATGCTAAGATGATTAAAATGGTGGGAAACACAGGAGTTCTGTCATGGGGAACATCCCGCAGGAGAAATGTGATCTGTCGAGAAGTTGAAGTTGGTCCCAGTGCACGCTTTCGTAAGAACAGGCGAGGTAAAAGTGATGCAGAAGATGCTGGGGTGTTTCATGTAGTAACAACCAAGAACAAGGAGGTGCATTTTGTCTGTGAAGGTGGTTGTGATGCTGCAAAATTATGGGTAAGAGGAATCAAGCTCCTAACAAATGAAGCTATTTCAGGCTCCAAGCCAAACCATATTTGAATGTTAAAAGAGTTTTGCATTTAGGTGTATTGGTTTTCTATAATAGAGTTGTAATACTTCACCTTGAAGTATTTTTTCATTGTAAATATTTTCCAACACTGTCAAGATTGAAGCAAATCCAAAAAAAAAAAAAAAAAGCTTAAAATTTCTAATAATATTATTCGAACATGTTCCACAAAAAGCTTTATCAAGTTTCCTTAAGTCATCACAACTATGAGAACACATGAAGCTACTGTTTTCTGTGCAATGTATAATGAAGTTGAATCTCTGCATCCTTAAAAAGCAATACCATCTGATTCAAGCACTGTATAAAGCAAATTGCATAAAACATGGTGATCTTATGATACTTTTTAGGCTGAAGATATCTCCTTCTCCTTTGCTTTGCACATATCCTCAGCAGACTTGACAAACTTCTTAGTCAATTCATCAATCTAATGAAGCATAAAGCAACCACTATCAAAAAAGGGAGGGGACAAAAAGAAGAAAAGAATATATAGATATAACCGGCTATTCTTGACTGCTTACTTCTTTCTCCAATTTTTTGGCACCGTCTTTAGGATAACCAGCTTTCTTTATAGTATCCAATGCCTGCATAAAAACAAACAGTAGTTTCCAAATGAGCTTGTTGGACATGTATTTGATCTTGCAACAAGTCATTTGAGAATTAAGTTCTCATATATACTCCTTCCATTTTGCTTTTCCAAAGTGAAGTTTATCAACTTTGACCGTGATTTAACAACTAGATATTACCATATGAGATATTGTTAGATTTGTTCCAATATGTAGATTTAAGTTACCAACTTCTATAAATTTATTAATACATAATTGGAGATATTAATGGTGAAAGTGAGTAAACTAATTAAAAGAAAAGGAGTAACTTTGTTAATGTCCCATGCACTTGTATAAAAGGTTTTCTACTATGCCACAACCGACCTGTAAAAATTTAATAATTTCAATTAAATGATTTTATAATCAAATTTGAAATATCTAATATGCAAGAACTAACATATAATCCCTTAAGAAAGTAATAGTCACAGAATCACACTATTTTAGAATATCCCCCGAAAGTTGTCATACTTTTAGATAAGATTGTAAGGGTTAATAATTAAATACCCTAATATAACATAACTTATATTACAGTATGGGGAGAGGATGGGAATATCATAATCTTAATTATGAAGGTAGGGGACATTGTGACAAATGTCGTTACACTTCACAAGTAAAAGAAAGAAAAAGGAGATATGCGGCTATCTCCAACTCAACTTTCTTATCTAACCAAACAAAACCATCAACATTACCCTTATTCCTTAGAAGAGTCTGGATGAGGTACAAAGAGGTTGGACAAACACAGCCTTACTTAAATCAAAAGGAAAGTTAACCCAATGAAGTTTTGAATAATCATTAGCTCAAGACCTCGCAACTGCCTCAAGCTGCATATCATGCAACTTGTACAACATGCAAAGCAGACAAGACATCCATAATCCTTATTGTGGTACGAAGTGCACATCCATATGCCAGAGTACTCTGCTTAGTCTATATTAACAATGTAGATAACAGAAGCGACATTCAGATAAATATCTAGACTTGGTTTTTTCCCGTCCTCAGATCTCCGCTTCCTACAATAATGAGCTCTCCATAGTAACCCTTCAACTACATAATGAGGAAATATTAAAATCGACAGAATTGTTATCATTACCACCAGAATCTCAGCCATCTGAATTGGACCCAAGACCTACTCATGAAACAGGATCTCTTTTGGGACAACCTAGTTCTCCCTCTTTTATCCCCCCAAAGACAGAGACACAGCACAGAAGAGGCAGATGGAGAAATAGAATGAGAGATTAACAATTAGACAAAGTATGTCCAATAAACCTTTTGGCGAGCTCTTCTAATGCTTTGCTTGACATCTTCACTTGATTTGGCAACAATCTTACACATGGCCTATATTGAAAAAGGTAAATTAATCCTCAACTTCAAAAGCATTATTGTAGCAAAATAACGTACAGATAATGCACCTGTATGTGCTCCTTGGTTAATCTGTCCATTAAAAGGAACCACAGAATAAGTTGGTTAAATTGAAGGAATAAGAACACTTCAGATACTATCCATGAGATTCTAATACGATAAATCTAACAAGTCACTTACGGAGGAACAGCAGCTATCAGTCGCTGACCATCAGATTTTGGATTTAAGCCTAATGGAGATGAAACAATGGCTTTCTCCAATTCTTTACTCGTCTGCAAGTGCAATCACTATATAAGAAGAAGATATGATGACTTTAATGATACTAAAAGCGAGGCATGTGCAATAATAATATTTACAGTATTTTTTTCATTTTCCTTTCAATTGTCTTTTATTTCCTGTCACAAATTTTTCAGCCTTAATATAGAAGATGCATCACATTTCAAGCAGTCACAGGTCATTAGAAGTGAAAGTCAATAGTACTACACATCTATGTACCAGGTCAATTATGGTGACTAAATTAGCTTATCAGAATGCAGCTTGCAGCAATAACAGCAAACGGAATGACAAGTGCATTGAAGTCGTATAAGAAATGTAATCGTAGTGAACTTTGCACTTTGAAGGTATAGTTACTTCTGGGTCATAAGGAGTTATTGATAGAGTTTTAGGGTCAATGATGGTAACAAGAGCCATTCTGTTCAGATTCATCTTTACTCCACCAGTTTCCACAATGATGTGGTCAAGCATTCCTGCAAACAATCATAAAGAAGTTCATCAACTTCTAGCCAGTTATTAATAATCTCATCTTTGTAGGAGCTTCAACAACGGACCTGTCGATGCTCTTCCCGTCCGTAGCTTCATTAGCTCTCTTGATAATGCATCCAGGGCTGCCTCCATCTGTGAATTAGCAGTTGACTTTACAACAGGCCCAATGTCTTCAACAACTTGAGTCGCGCTAGCATCATCGTCCCCTGAAAAAAATTAAACCAAATAAATTGTATTCAGATCCATGCCTTCATTAGTCAATGGATCTTTCAAGATTTATAAAGTATGTGATTCCGTGAAAATGTCAAGATGTATGATTCTGCCTGGGTTTGCGCAATAGAAGTCTAAGAAATAAACATAAGGATAACCAAAAATGTAATCAGCAAGCCTGATTTTCTATTCTGTTTCTTAGTACCACCTTCATTGTAGATAATGATGACTACCCAATTGATCTCCTAGATTCAACAAGCAAAACTTATCTCAAATCTGGGACTGTGTGTGTGTGTGTGTGTGTGTGTGTGTGTGTGAGAGAGAGAGAGAGAGAGTAGAGAGAATATGTAGATATATACTTATATTCAGTCATTTCAAATGCACTTTATTTTCATTTGTATTACAAAATGTCGCTTAATATACTTCCTACGTTTATCAAGGAGATTGACTGGACATGTATTCAATCAATGCTTATTGCACAGCCATGGTAGACATGAAGAGCAAATTAATCCTACTAGAACTCTAAATTACACATATATTTAAAACTATGCAAAAGTGAGACACTAAAACACCAATTAAAAAGATTGTATAGTAGAACTTCCATTGATTGAGAAATGAATAATATTGGAAAGACAATGGCGCAGCCCTTGAAGCCAACAAGGTTAGAGCCTAACATGTTTGGCAGGAAGAAGTAAAGACGGTGTGGTTGATTATTCTCTTAACCATCCTAAAGTAGTAAAGAGGTTCTTTGAACAACACACGCACAAAGAGGATATAATTGGGAACCAAAGGAGGTTGTAAGTTGTAACACATGAGTGTTGAGAAATGGTCACCAGAAGCAAATAAGAACTTTTGAACTTGTGTTGTAATACGGCCAAATCTCAGGCAATTGCAACAACGTTATACTAAGAGTCCCACAAAGCATAAAATAAAGCACATGATGAATTTACGAGTAAACCCCAAATAGGGGGAAAACCAGGTCGCAAGCTGGTATCATGCCCTTCAACTGATCACCAATAATAAAAGTCAATACATCAAATACCTCTTCTAGATAATAGTATAGGCTTCACAAACATAGAGAAACAAGCTTGGAACAACAACTCTGCATAAACATCACTGAAAATTGGTAATTATAACAACTAGGAAGGAATTAGTGCTGGATATAATATATCGACTTCGGAAGCACAAAACGAAACACTATGTCAAATATTGGCAACGATAGGAGCAAATTTCGCCTTCGATTAGATGGCAAAAGCGAACCTTGATGACAGATAGAATTACCTTAAGGGAGGAACTTTACACTTTTCCTCTCCATGTGATAAAGTTGCTTGTAAAACAAGTTGGAAAAACTTGGCACGTTATCGCCCTCCTCAGCCAAGGCAACCATTTCCTTTCATCTCTCAAGCTACGACCAATATGTCTTTGGTGAGTTTCCATTGACCTTTTCTCAAATCATATTGTCCTAAGCTACCAATCTAACTTGTCATCTCCCATCTTCATATCGCCAAAAACACTGCTAGCATATGATTATGAGAACTCCATGTGTGAGGAGAGATGATACAATACCCATGAGTAAATCAACCAACCACCAATAAAGTACAAGCCATCACTAGTGACAGTAGCCGAACTATCGCCATCATATTCAGCCTTCTCAAAAGGAAGGTTTTTTCGACTTTTCTCCCCTTATGTTGGCCTTTGTTTGCTTTTGTTAAACACAGCGTTTCCGCCATCCTAACCAACATATTCCACGGTTGGATTGTCGTTTTGTGCTTCCAAAATCGGTATTCTTATTAAACCATAATTTTTCCATAAGAACTATATTAGCACTTTGAATGATGATTATGGAGAATTATTGTTCCAACTTCCAAGGTTGTTCCTTGATGTTTATGGTGCTTCTTGTAGTATCTAGAGAAAACACTATGGTATACCCACTTGTTTTACAAGTGCTCAGTGGAAGAGCATAATACCACCTTACTATCCCGTGGTTTTCTCTACTTATCAGGGTTTCTACATAAATTATCATGTGCTATACATTTTGCTTTGTGGTTGTTTAAAATTAAATTGTTGTTGTTCAGATATGTTTGCTTGAGATTGGTTGTGTTTGCTGATTTTACAACACAAGTGAGGAAGTGCTATTGAGTCTGCTAGACATTATGTATGTTTTGTGACCTTTTTCCCGACATCTTGCTAGCAAAAGCTTGGTTATTAGTGTTTGGATGTTTTCTTGTTCCCTAAAACAAAGGACGGGAAAGAGCAGAAGCAATCGTACGAAGATAAATATTTAGCACACTAGAACCAAGTGGATTGTTGGTTAAAATGGCTGACAAAGTTATATCTGGTTGCATGTTTAATTTCACAACTTCTAATCATCAAACTTGGAAGATGAGAATGGAAGATACTATCTATATATAGGATTTGCATGAACCAATATTTAATGAGACTAGGCCAAGTGGCAAGGATGAAGCTGCTCGGAAGTTGCTTAATCAGAAGGTTTGAATTTTGGTTTGGCAGTTTATTGACTCAAGTGTTTTTCAGCACTAGCAAGTGACACAAATGCCTAAAGTTTGTGGAAAAAAGTTGAGTATACATATGAGAGATATAATTTACTAAGCAAAGCCTCATTCATGAGAAGACTTGTTAAGTTGCAATACTCTGATGATCAAAGTATGATTGAGCTTTCAAATGTCTCAAGGTTAGTGAGCCAGTTGGATTTGCACGCACTACTTCTCCTATGTTTTCCACCAGATAGTTCGGAGACTCTAGTTTTGTCTCCTTAGCAACTCCCCCCCACAGAAAACTCACAATGGAGATCATGAAGGCGAGCTTGTCAAACAAAGAAGCAGGGCGGAAGGATATCCGCTTAAACAGGGGATCAGAAGCATGTGCAGCCCAATTCTCAAAAGCACAATTGTAGCAAATGAGAATCAAAAGCTCTAATCCTTCTACCTACATTCTGTAACTATTTCATCTTCAATCTCCCCTAACACCTTAAAAAAACCAGCATACTCAAAAATAAAATTGCTAAAAGATCACATTTCCTTATATATTAACTGCACTACTTCAAATCAGAGCAATTAGTAGAACGAAAATCATCAACAAACAGAAACATACTGAAATGGCGAAAACCATCACATATCAAAATTACTATTTGTTGATTTGGGTGGCCCAAATTCCTTTTCTTGGCCCAACTTCATTTAAAGCCTAAAAGCTAAGTTACTCTCTATTACTTGCCGCCTAACATAATACAAGATGATCATGAAGATTCATGATTGTTCTAGATATGATAAGTGGCTTAGGAAGCCTCTAGATATTATTACTCTTATGTTCACAAAATTTGAAGAAGCACCTAGATTTTTTTGGTGTAAGCACCGACCTACCCACCTATAAATATGGTGGTGTAGTAATTTTGGGAATCAACCAAAAAATCATTAACCTCCAAATACTCCATCCATCAAAGCCACCCACATTCTCATATACACAATATCCTACTCCACTATTCACTTTAGTTTTCTCCTTTGTGAGTTTATAATTAACAATTGTGGGAGTTGTAATTTTATCTTTACCCTATTAATTTGGGGTACTTGTACTCTCATAATTTTATATAGTGGATTTTGGTACTCGTCGTCCGTGGGTTTTTTACCTCTATTTGAGGATTTTTCCCACGTTAAATTTTGTGTCCCCTATTGCTTTTCTTGCATTATTTTTCTTATTAATTTCTCGATCTTATTACGGTTCCGCTACGCTCTTATACCTAACAAGTGGTATCCGAGCTAACGATTCAATATGTCGACTGTCACTAAGTTCGACATCGAGAAATTTGATGGCAAGATAAGCTTTAGTATCTGGAGGATCCAGATGAAGGCCGTTCTTACCCAGAACGGATTAAAGAAGGCTTTAGAAGGAAAATCTAAAAAGCCGGCAACAATGACTGACGAGCAATGGGAAGAGATGGATGAAAAAGCAATGTCGGCGATCCAATTATGTCTAGCCAAGGAGGTGTTACGCGAGGTCATCCATGAAGAGACCACAGCCGGTTATGGTCAAAGTTGGAGTCTCTCTATATGACCAAGAGCCTCGCAAATAAACTCCGTCTCAAAGAAAGGCTATACACAATTCGTATGGCGGAAGGTACTTCCATTCAATCTCATCTAAATGAATTTAATTCTATTCTTATTGATCTTGAAAATTTAGAAATCAAGATTGATGATGAGGATAAAGCTGTTTTATTAATTGTGTCCCTACCTCCCTCTTACAAGCACTTTAAGGAAATTATGTTATATGGTAATAATGATACTTTATCTTTTGAAGATGTTAAATCTAATTTACTCTCAAAAGAAAAATTTGACCTTGAAGTGCATACTAATGATAAAGCTGAAGGTTTAAATGTAAGAGGGAGATCACAAGAAAGAGGAAGTACCCATAAAAAGAAATTTAGATCTAAATCAAGGGGACATAAATCAAACATAACCTGTCGTTATTGTAAGAAGTCAGGGCATGAAATTTCTGAGTGTTATAAGTTGAAAAATAAAAAAGAGAAAGAAGAAAAATCAAAACAACCTCAAAAATCCGCCGAAGCCAGTTTCATTGAAACTGACTCTGAAGGTGACTCGTATTATTGGTAACTTCTGAAAAGAAGGGTCTTCATGAATGGATTCTTGATTCTGGTTGCACCTATCATATGTGTCCTCATAGGGACTGGTTTACCACTTATGAATCTGTTGATTGTGGTACTGTCTTAATGGGAAATGATACTCCCTGCAAGGCTATTGGAATAGGTTCAATCAAAATCAAGACTCATGATGGCGTTGTCAGGACTTTAACTAAAGTTCGTCATATTCCTGACTTAAAACGCAACTTAATTTCATTGGGCACTCTTGAGTCCCTTGGTTATAAATTCTCAGCTCAAGGTGGAGTTATGAAGGTTACTAAAGGTGCCCTGATTGTCATGAAAGCCTGTAGATATGGCAGTCTGTATGTCTTGCAGGGACATACAGTGACAGGTTCAGCAGCTGTTTCATCCTCACTCTCTGATTCTGATCTCACTCAGTTGTGGCATATGCGCCTTGGCCACATGAGTGAGAAAGGTATGGAAATCCTGAGCAAGCGTGGTCTTCTTACACCTGGTACTGGTAAGCTGGAATTCTGTGAGCATTGTGTTTATGGGAAACAGAAGAAAGTAAGTTTCTCTACAGCTACTCACAGTACCAAAGCTATTCTTGATTATATTCATTCTGATTTATGGGGACCTTCAAGGGTCACATCTTATTCTGGTAAACTGTTATATGATGACCATTATTGATGACTTTTCTCGTAAAGTCTGGACTATTTCTTAAGACAGAAAAATGATGCTTCCTCTTTCAAAAAGTGGAAGGCTCTTGTTGAGAACCAGACTGGCAGAAAAGTCAAGAAGCTCAGGACTGATCGGGCTTGGAGTTCTGTGATGGTGAATTTGAAGAATTCTGCGCACAAGCCGGCATTGCTAGACACAAAACATTACCCGGCAAGCCTCAACAGAATGGTGTAGCAGAACGTATGAATAGAACTCTTCTCGAGAGAGCTCGTTGTATGCTCTCTAATGCTGGATTGTGGCATCGCCGTGATCTATGGACGGAAGCTATCTCCACGGCTGCTTATATTGTCAACCGATCTCCACACTCTTCTATCGACTTCAAAATTCCAGAAGAAGTATGGTCAGGTACAACTGTTGACTATTCTTCTCTCAAAGTATTTGGTTGTACCGCTTATGCTCATATCAATGATGGAAATTAGCTCCTAGAGCTGTGAAATGCATTTTCATTGGTTATTCTTCTGAATCTAAAGGTTATAGATTGTGGTGTCTTGAAACTAAGAAAATTATTCTTAGTAGAGATGTCACTTTCAATGAAAATGCTATGTTAAAATCTTCTGGATCGGAGTCTTCTATTTCTTCTCCGAGCACAGGTGATCAGGAAAGTGCAGGCGAAAAGGTGGAGTTGGAGACAAGTAGCCGGTCTCCCATGGTTGATGTTCACTCTTCCTCGACCCCACAATCCAGCCATGATGCACACGATGATGATCGTGCTCCAGGTACCACTGACACTATCCAGCCACAACAATCGGATTATAATCTCGCACGAGATCGTCCGAGAAGGCAACAAGTTAGATCCACGAGATATCCTGAAGAGGAGTATGTGGTTGCTTATGCATTAACGTAGGTGAAGAAACTCCAGTCGGGTCGAGCCATCTACTTATTCTGAAGCCATCTCGGATCCAAATTCATCTAATTGGCTCGTGGCTATGAATGAGGAGATTGAAAGTCTCCACAAGAATGGCACTTGGGATCTGGTAGAGCTACCTAAAGGCCGAAGAGCGCTTACATGTAGATGGATTTACAAGCAAAAGGAAGGAATTCCCGGGTCGAACCTGCAAGATGGAAGGCACGCCTTGTTGTCAAAGGCTGCAATCAAAGAGAAGGTATTGACTTTAATGAAATTTTCTCTCCTGTTGTACGTCATACCTCTATTAGAGTCCTTCTTGCATTAGTTGCTATGTTTGACATGGAGTTAGAGCAACTCGATGTCAAAACTGCTTTTCTTCACGGAGATCTTGAAGAAGAGATATACATGAAGCAACCCGAGGGATTTGTTGTTCCTGGAAAGGAAAACCTTGTTTGTCGCTTGAAGAAATCCTTATATGGCCTCAAACAAGCTCCCAGACAGTGGTACAAGAAATTTGATTCTTTCATGATTGGACATGGCTACACACGTAGTCAATATGATCACTGTGTTTATTTCCAGCAGTTTGATGGAGTATATGTCTATTTATTGTTGTACGTGGATGACATGCTGATAGCATCTTGTGATAAGTCTCTAATCAACAACTTGAAGTCTCAACTAAGTAAGGAGTTCGAGATGAAGGATCTTGGCGCAGCAAAGAAAATTCTTGGCATGGAGATACGTCGAGATCGACAAGCCGGAAAATTATACTTATCACAAAAGAATTATATCAAGAAAATTCTTGATAAATTCAGCATGAATAACTGTAAGTCTGTCTCTACTCCTCTTGCTGCTCATTTCAAATTATCATCTACTTCATGTCCACAATCAGAGGAAGAAAAAGAAAAAATGTCTAGCATTCCCTATGCTAGTGCAGTTGGTAGTCTCATGTATGCCATGGTCTGCACTAGACCTGATCTTGCATATGCCGTTAGCATGGTGAGCCGGTATATGCACAACCCCGGAAAAGATCATTGGAATGCCGTTAAATGGATATTCCGTTACCTAAAAGGTACCATAGATCTGGGGTTGGTCTTTGATAGGACTCTAACATCTTCAAGTGATGTTGTTGGGTTCGTTGACTCTGACTATGGTGGTGATCTTGACCGTCGAAGGTCACTTTCAAGTTATATCTTCACTCTATGTTCTGGTGCAATAAGTTGGAAGCTTCTTGCATCTAAGGCTGCTCTTCTAACAAACGAAGCGAATAATTGCAGCTACAGAAGGTATAAAGGACTACATGGTTGGAGGTCTTGTTATGATCTTGGTGTTCCACAAGGTATCACTACGTTTCTCTGAACAGCCAAAGTGCTATCTTTCTCACCAAGAATGATGCATATCACTCCAAGACTAAGCATTTCAGTCAAATACCACTATGTCAGAGATACAATTGCTGAAGGTGAAATTATTGTCAAAAAGGTTCACACTTCAGATAATCCAGCAGATATGCTTACAAAGTCACTTCCTACCACTAAGTTCGATCATTGCTTAGACTTAGTGGGCATTCATGCTTGCTAGGCCCGCTGGGCTCAGACGACGAGTGACCTACGGAATTTGTTCCAAGGTGGAGATTGTTGATTTGGGTGGCCCAAATTCCTTTTCTTGGCCCAACTTCATTTAAAGCCTAAAAGCTAAGTTACTCTCTATTACTTGCCGCCTAACATAATGCAAGATGATCATGAAGATTCATGATTGTTCTAGATATGATAAGTGGCTTAGGAAGCCTCTAGATATTATTACTCTTATGTTCACAAAATTTGAAGAAGCACCTAGATTTTTTTGGTGTAAGCACCGACCTACCCACCTATAAATATGGTGGTGTAGTAATTTTGGGAATCAACCAAAAAATCATTAACCTCCAAATACTCCATCCATCAAAGCCACCCACATTCTCATATACACAATATCCTACTCCACTATTCACTTTAGTTTTCTCCTTTGTGAGTTTATAATTAACAATTGTGGGAGTTGTAATTTTATCTTTACCCTATTAATTTGGGGTACTTGTACTCTCATAATTTTTATATAGTGGATTTTGGTACTCGTCGTCCGTGGGTTTTTTACCTCTATTTGAGGATTTTTCCCACGTTAAATTTTGTGTCCCCTATTGCTTTTCTTGCATTATTTTTCTTATTAATTTCTCGATCTTATTACGGTTCCGCTACGCTCTTATACCTAACACTATTGTTTGACTCGTCTCAATATGTAGTTTTGGAAAATTAAATTTTTATAATTTTTACAAATCCATAATTAGAGATATTATTAATCAAAGTTTTACATCGATAAATGTGAAAAGTCAAAAGGGTAAACTAATAAAGGACGGAGGGAGTAAATAAAAAAAATTGTACAAAAAAATATGAACTCGCAACATTATAGTGAAAAAGAATGAATGAAAAGAAGAAGAAACATACTTGATTTGCGTCCTTTGGCAAAACTACGACGACATTCTTTGAGAAAATGGGTAGAAGGTAAAGTGGGATGTTGGGTGAAGGAAGGGGTGAAGAGAGGGGGATGGGAGTGAGAATGGGAGATGTGAGAGAGATTACGACAATGGTGAAGGAGATAGAGAGATGTGCGATGATGATTCAGTAATCTTCTCAGCGACATGGTTTTTTAACAAGGAATTGCAGGTTTTGAGAGTGGGGATTGAAGGGAAGAAGATGAAGATGGATGTTAACTTCTGAGGGTTTCTGAACTATTTTTAGAGCTAAACACCAAACCTAAAGTTCCTTTTCCTCTCTTGACAACCAGAAACGAGAGAAGAATTTTTTTTTTTTTTTTTTTTTTTGAGGGGAACGAGAGAAGAATTTAGAGCATGTATTTTTGTTGTTGTTGAAATTAGAGAAGTTTATGACTAAGAGAGTGGGTTAATTGCACATGTGCATTGATTTAATTCGTTCTGATTTAATTAATTAAAATAAATTTAGATTAACTTAACTAAAATAAATAACCACCAACACCACCACCAAGGCACCACTGTCAAAAACAACAACATTAAGGCACCACCGCCAAAAACACCAACAAGGCCAACAACCCCCATTTCGGCCCACATAATCACCTTTATGCACCACTGGTATTTGTCACCAACCCTCTCTAACCAGTGGAGGCGATCGAGTTATGCATAATCCATGAGGGTAGGTCCTATGGCCGGCTAGAAGCGGGTCTCATCAAAACTTGAGACTTTCCTAGCAAAAAGTCACCACCCCCCATTCACAATGGCACGAGAGGTCAAGGTATCGTTGGCTCGCCTCTTAGGAAATGTGGTAGCAATACGCTCCATTTGGACCGCAATAGGGTGTTGTATTGAAACTGGCGACGTGTCCCTCTAAGCATATACCTCCCTATCAATTACAGTTCCTCCCCCCTGATCAATTTCCATTCTACCCGCCCAAACAGTGTAGAAGACATAAACCGTACCCAAAGTTTGAAGATGGGTTGGTGGATGAATTTGGCGTTACATTGTTGTAGGATGACGTCATTTTCATCACTCGTGATGGCATAGTAAGTATCACGGTGGTGGTAGTTAGGGGGATGCTCAATCTCCTCCAGCATTGGACTCGGAGAATTCTAGCAAATTTCGGGAGGGATAGGCAGAAATCCTGATTAAGTAATCTGTAGGACACATAGGAGATGGGTCCAGTTTGGGGTTTGATAACCTCTAGATTACTATAAAATTCATAAACAAGCACGGGGTATGTATTAACATGCATGAAAAAAATATTTCATCCCTATGATTTTCATGAAGTCCTTAAATTCATATGCGATAACCAATTTACTAAAAAATTTAATGTTAAGAAAATGGGTAGGACTTACCTCGCGCCCTTTTAGGCGCTAAAACATTTCGCGCTGCTCTTCTGACGTGAAGATGACATCGGAAAAGGTATCGTACAGCGGGATGGCCGGTGGTGGTGGTGGTTATGTCCCGATGCCAGATTCGCGACGCCTCCTCAAATTCATGTAGCTTGGAAAAAATGTGAGAATTTAAGGGATTTCTCACTCACTTTAATGGTGGATGATCGAAGGAAGTTTTTCACTCACTTTAATGGTGGAAGAAAGGAGGAAAAAGATGGATGTGAGGGATGGAGTGAATGAAAGTGAAGAGGATGGAGAAAGAAATTTGTAGGAGATGATGAGATGAGTGATATTGTGAAGATTGAAGTAGCTTGAATGGAGGTCTCTAATGGTGGAGGGTGAATCTGGGGAAGAAGATGAGAATTGGGGGTTAGGGTTTGAAGGAGAGAGAGAGAGAGATTGTGAGAGGAATGAATGAAGAGAGTGAAAATCAGGTGAATATACCTCGAATAAAAAGCCACGGCCGGATAGGGGGAAGTAGGCCCGATGAAATCGGGAGGAGTTTTTTCTTCATTTTTTCCGCCCAAAATTTGGTCGCGGGCCCGATCGGGTAATTTTCACCCGATGTGGTCGGGTGGCCTGCTTTGTCATTCTAGAATTAGACAATGTGCACTCCCGATCACGCGATATGGCTTGATGAGATCGGGCGCACTTCTTGTGGTTATGGAATAGCTGCTTGATCGGGCGATTCAGCCCGATGGAATCGGGCATTTGTCTTTATCTTCTGCCCAGCTTTTTCTTTGTGGGCTAGATCGGGCGGGGCTGCCCGACAGGATCGAGTGACTGTCGAAACAGGTGATTTGCTTTGTTTGTGCGCACTTTTCAACTGGACAACAACCCAAAACTACTATGCTAAAAATTCCTACACACATATAGTTTTAGAATGATGATTAGTACCCTCTCACTCTCACACCAAAAACTACAAAAATAGCAAATCTAAAAATAAAAAGAAGAAAAGGAAAGGAGAAGGGAAATCGGGTTGTCTCCCGATTAGCGTTGGTTTATAAAGGTCCTGCACGACCATAATGCCTCATCCCTCAAGCAGAAGGAGAAGGGCAGTGGAGGTATAATTCCTCCATAGATCCAACAGGAGCTCCTGTATGGTACAACTTTAAGCGTTGGCCATTAACTTTGAACTTTTCACCTCTTGCATTCATCACCTCAATTAAACCAAACTTGTTAGCATTACTGACAAAAAATGGACCAGACCACCTAGACTTCAAGTTATCAGGGAAAAGTTTTAGTCTAGAGAGTTACACAATAAAACCTTGTCACCAATAGATAACTCTCTACTCAAAATTTTCTTATCATGTCATTTCTTAGTGCGCTCTTTGTAGAGACGCAAACTATCATAAGCATTCAACCGGAGTTCATCAAGCTCATTAATCTACAATAGGTGTTTTTCTCCTGCTAATTTAACATCAAGGTTTAGCTCCTTAATAACCCACAACGCCTTATACTCTAGCTGATCAACAGGTAAATGGCATGCTTTCTCATAGACTAACCTGTAAGGAGTGGTGCCAATAGGGTCTTAAAAGCAGTTATGTAAGCTCATAAGGTGTCATCTAATTTGTCACTCCAGTCCTTCCTCGATTTGGCTACCACATTCTCTGAGATAGTCTTTATTTCACGATTAGACACTTCTAACTGCCCACTTGTCTGAGGGTGGTATGCTAGGCCAGTCCTATGGTAAACACCATATTTCTTAAGCAGGGCCTCAAAAGTTCTTTTGTGAAAATGAGATCCATCATCACTAATGACAATCCTGGGTACCCCAAACCTTGGAAAGATAATATTTTTTGAACATTTTCATAACGATTTTGGAGTTGTTAGTTGGTGATGCAATGGCTTCTACCCACTTAAACACATAGTCAACAACAACAAGTATGAAATTATTGCCCGGGGAAGAAGGAAAAGGGCCCATAAAATCAATACCTCATACATTAAATACTTCAGCTTCTTAAATGAGAGTTTGGGGCATCTCATGTCTACGGGAAATATTTCATGTTTGTTGGCATGAATCACAAGACTTAACAAAGGTACTAGCATCAAGAAATAAAGTATGCTGGTAAAAACCAGACTGAAGTACCTTAGCAACTGTTGGCCCATCATGGTCTCCACTTGGATGGGAGTGGGAATGCTTCAGAATATCATGCACTTCCCATTCTGGGATACAACGCCTATAGATGGTGTCAGGCTGTCAGCACAAAGCTTGTAAAGTAGAGGGTCATCCCAAAAGTACTTTTTAGCCTCATGGAGGAACTTCTTCCTCTACTGGTAACTCCGCTCTAGGAGAGTCTGTCCACTCACACAGAAGTTGGTGAAGTCTGCATACCACGAGATGACTGAAGTGACTGCCAAGAGCTTATCATCAGGAAAAGAGTCATTAATGGGTGACCCTCTTCCATAATCTGGACAAGTGATCAGCTACTACATTTTTTGCTCCCTTTTTATCTCTAATCTCTAAGTCAAGTTCTTGGAGCAACAAGATCCACCGAATGAGTCTAGTATTTGCCTCCTTTTTGGCTAGGAGGTACTTCAATGTAGCATAGTCGGTATAAACAATGACCTTGGACCCCAACAAATATATCTTGAACTTGTCAAGTGCATAGACCATAGCTAGAAGTTCTTTCTTAGTGGTGGCGTAGTTAACTTTAGCTTCATCTAGTGTCTTGCTAGCATACTATATCACATGGAGGACGTTGTCCTTCCTCTGACCAAAAACAGCTCCCATAGAATAGTCGCTAGTATCACCATAATCTCGAATGGAAGGGTCCAATCTGGAACTCTAATGATAGGAGCAATAATCAAAGCTTGCTTGATCCTGTTGAAAGATACAATACACTCACCAGTAAACATGAATGGGGCACCCTTGAGGAGCAACTGAGTAAGTGGTTTAGAAATTTTAGATAAATCCTTGATAAAGCGGCGATAAAACCCCGCATGACCAAGAAAGCCTCGAAGTCCTTTGACATTCACATGAGGGGGTAATTGCTCAATCACTTGAATTTTTGCTTTATCCACCTGGATGCCTCGTTTAGAAATAATATGACCAAGTACCACTCCTTTAGTAGCCATGAAGTAGCACTTCTACCAGTTCAGTACAAGGTTGACATCTTCACATCTTTTCAAAACTTTAGCCAAATTTATCAAACATGCATCAAAATCAACTCCATACACACTAAAGTCATCCAAAAACACGTCCATAATAGACTTAATGAACTCAGAGAAGATGGCCATCATACAACGTTGCAAGGTAGCGGGGGCATTGCATAGTCCAAATGGCATCGTTCGATAGGCAAAGGTACCATAAGGGCATGTAAAGATGGTATTTTCTGGTCATATGGATGGATAGGTATTTGGAAGAAACCTGAATAGCCATCTAGATAACAAAAATAAGAGTGACAAGCTAGCCTTTCCAACATCTGATCAATGAAGGGGAGGGGAAAGTGATCTTTCTTGGTGGCAACATTTAGTTTCCTATAGTCAATACACGTACACCAACCAGTTACTACTCTTGTAGCAATTAATTCATTAATTTTTTTCATTTTTGACCACGGTAGTACCTCCCTTTTTAGGAACCACTTGAACTGGACTCACCCACTTAGAGTTAGTAATGGGATAGATGATCCCAACATCAAGCAACTTCATAACCTCTTTCTTGACCAATTTCTATATATTGAGGTTCAAACGACGTTGGCCTTGTATATAGTAGCTAGGACGATGATCATCCTCTAGGTGAGTTTTATGCATGCAAAAGTCAGGGCTTATACCTTTCAAAATCATCAATACTATATCCAATGGCTTTTTTATAAGTTTTCTCAAAACAGACAAAAGTTGAGACATTTGTCTATCATTCAATGAAGCACTGACAATCACAGGATAATTTTCAGATTCATCCAGAAAAGCATATCTCAGAGAAGGAGGAAGGGGTTTCAGTTCAGGTTTCTTTACCTCTACTGATTGAGTATCATATACTAATCGTTCCTTCTCGTGAGTGGTAATATTGTCAAGCTCTTCACATATAAGAGCTTCTTCCGAGTCATCCACGTCAGCACTCAAGGGACTACCATCACATGTAGAAAATGCAAAGCAAAGCCTCCAAAGGATCCCGCAGAAGGGATTGAGGCCATCAATAACCAGCACATCAATGACATCAATTCTATAACAGGCTTCTTTTAGCACGGGACTTTTCAAAGCATTGGTTAAACTAAAAGTCACCTTATCATCTCCCATAGTGAAAGTTAATTTTCCATTCTTAACATCTATGACAACTCCAACCGTATGGAGGAATGGTCTCCCTAGAATAATTGGGATCTGTGTATCCTCTTCCATGTCAAGCACAACAAAATTCACAGGAATAAAAATTTACCTACCCTCACATGGATGTCCTCTAAGATACCTAGGGGGTATTTAACAGAACGATTGACCATTTGAAGAGTAATATTGGTACATTTTAAGTCTCCCATGTCAAGCTTTTTGCAAACAATAAGGGGCATGAGACTAACACTAGCGCCCAAATCACAATAAAAATAGTGTCAATGTTACAAGGGATAAAGAAACTCCCTGGGTCTTTCAATTTGTGGGGACTGATTATGCAAAAGATCACTACATTCTTCAATGAAGGCAACAGTTTCAACTTCATTAAAGGCTCTCTTCCTAGCCAGATTTTCCTTTAAAAATTTAGCATATGTAGGAACTTGAGTAATAAGTTCAGTAAAAGGGACAATTATTTGAAGATTCTTAACTACCTCCAAAAACTTACCAAGCTGGTGATCAACCTTGTTCTTAAATAGGCGATTGGGGAATGGTACCTTGATCACAAGAGTGGTAGATGGAACTTTTCCAGCTATTGTCTGCTTCTCTGCATTGGTAGCCTCCTTCGGAGCTATGGAATTTTCAGTGACAGCTCATTCTTTTCTGGCTCAACCGGATCATCCTTAGGCATCGCTGGACCATCATACTATGTTCCACTCCTAAGAGTGATGGCATTGGCAGTATCTCTTGGTTGCTTTGGTTGTGAAGGTAATGACCCAGGTGGCCTACTAGTAGAAGAACTAGTCAACTGCAGTGGCGGAGCCAGAATTTCAAAATCGAGAGGTCACAAAAAAAGACAAAGGATATTCGACATTGAAAATTTTATAACGCAAAGACACATTGTCTAATATTCATTATCATACATTCCAAACTAAGAAAAAATTACATATACAAAAATAACTATATGAAAATCAATCAATAAATTACCATTATAAAGAAACTAAATCATCATGGAAAATTATAAATTATTTAACACTACCTAATCTATACAAAATTTCACAAATTCAACATTTACAAAAAAACTTAACGACAAACTAACAAAGTGCATCAATCACTTAACACACATCACAAATTCAAAAATTCACACATATATGTATGCAAATATTACAATTAATATCAACCAAATAAGATTTTAAATATACGATTTAGGAATTAGGAAATAAATAATGTAAAAGAATTAAAATATAAACTCTGTTAATACCTGATGGCTGGTCGAAGGAGCAATGCGGGACTGCAGGCGTGCGGCATGGTGGTCCGTGGTCGCCTGGTCGGCGTGCGCCAGCGTGCGGCCCGGTGGTAGATGGACTCTAGTGTGGCAGCGTCTAAACTCGTGGACGTGAAGGCTGTCTGAAGTAGTGAAGCCCGAACTAGGCAGTGGGCAATTAAAAAAAATTTGTATCGTGAGATAGGTGTATTGGGAAAAGGTGGGAGAAAGTGATGGTTTTAAAAATTAAATGATTTTCAATTTTTAACTTAATTAAAATCTTATGAGAATCGGGAGTTGGGACCACTGAAATTAATATAAAAAAAAGAGTAAATGTTCAAGTGGGCCAAAAGTGGCAGACAATTAGATTGACAAGAATACAGGCGAAGCACCCATTCATCTCTAATAGCGTGACTGCTAATTGCTTCGCTGATTTATTTAATTTTTTATTTTTTTTACGAAAAATCCTTAATTTTTTTAATTCAAGGGGTCACGTGACTCATGATAGCTCCGTCACTGGTCAACTGAGCTAGTCGAATCTCCAACATCTTGTTATGTGTACCCAAATTTTCCAGCTGAGCTTTTGTGTCAACTTGAAAAGCATTAAAACCTTTATGCATCTGAAACATCATGCTCTTACTCTGTCATGGCTGGGTCAGCAGTAGGAGCAGGTTATTGTGGAGCTTAATTTCTCTAAAAGCCAGGACAAGCTTGTTGTTGAGGTTGATATTGTTAAACTTGATATTGAGGCACATATGGTTGTTGAGGTTGAGGATTCAACACATTATTACTCCTATATGAGAGGTTTGGATGATTTCTCAACCCTGGGTTGTGAGTGTTAGAATATGGGTTGAACTGACCCTTGGATTGTGACTGAAAAGCAGTAACTGCCTCACATTCCCCATACATTAGAAAATAGGAGAGCAGGGCACTCTTGAGAGTTCTGCCCAGGTATCCCGCAAGCATCACAAATGAGAGCATGATCACTTGAAGCACTGGCCATCGTGCTAACACTCATGTGGGAGGGGTCATTACCTAGCTTCAAAGAACCAATCTTCTAGGTTAGAGCAGCTAGTTTCCCAAACATTAAAGAAATAGCCTCAACATCATGTTTACGTCCCTTTTTCATAGAGGAACGAATAGTAGATGCTTGATTAGAAGTGAGTTTCTCCATAAGTTCATACCCTTCATCAATGGCCTTATCCATGAAGAACCCACCGGAGGCTCCATCAATTACCCGCCTTGTATCTTAGTCAACTCTAGTGTAGAAAATTTGACACAAATAGCACTGGTCCAAACCATGATGAGGACAAAGACGCTGCAGATCCTTGAATCTCTCCCAAGCTTCATACAATGACTCGTAAGATCCTGGGTGAAAGTTACTATGGCATGACGCATTTCTGTAGTCTTTTGGTAAGGGTACCACTTGATGAGAAAGATCTTTGATAGTTCTGCCCAGATGATGATGGTGGGAGACAGCTTGTTATACCAAAATAGAGCTTTGTCGCGCAGAGAGAATCCAAATAAGATGAGTTTCATCTCATCAGCAGTAACACCAGTTTGTTTCTAAGTAGCACAACATTGTAAAAACCGCTGCAGGTGCTGATTTGGGTCTTCAGATGGTAACCCAACAAACTAATTATTTTGAACCATATTCAGAACATGAGACTTGATTTCAAAATTCTTAGCAGCGATAAAGGGCATCCGTACCCCAATGGGCACATTATCAGGAGATGGTTGTGCATAATCCCTAAAGGTTTGTTTAACTTCGTCACCCATTTTAAGAGTAATAGGTGGGACGGGGAATTCTTATTGTGGTGAAGATGGTGGACAAGGCGTCTTTTGGAAGGGTGTACCTGTAGACAAATTTACTTGCTTAATTTTCTTTCTGAGTCTGCGAGCGGTATTTTTCTATCTCCGGATCAAATGGAATGAGATTTGGGGATTTCAATTTCCTGCTCATACACTAAAAACACTAAAACAAACTTGAGATGCTCCAAAGAACAGGTGTTCTTCAGAGTAGAGGTTAGTGTAATACTATAACTTAGACAAAATAAAAATATATCGTCTTTCTGGCAACGACGCCAAAATTTAACAACCTAAAGTCGTATCACCTAATCAAAAATAACCTGAGGTCCACTAACTATGTTAGGAAAGTCAGGATCGAATCCACAAAGAGAATGTTATACTATCATATCTGAATTCAAATAATATACTAACTAAATTAGATGAAAATGGTTGTGTTACTAAACTAAGCAAATAACAAAATTAAATACGAGGGAATGAATCAATTAATAAAAAACTAGGATTATGGATCACTATGCATACAATTCGAGAAATCAGGGACAAACAACAACTACCTAATAAGTCGATTTATCTAGGGTACATGTAATTTCTCTCGAACATTACTTCCCTCAAAGATCGCCTAGCCGCTCTCGCATGGTCAAGGATCACTCTGCCTAATGATTGAAAGCTTATACGATATCTCTTCTCTTGAAGCAGATTCAGTATTGTAATATTAGAAATACAAATCAGGCCTAATTTATAAATCTAGCTAGCATGAACAATTCAACCACAGGAAACAATTGAAATACAAGGCAATTAGACTAATCTATTAATCCCTCATTGCATAAATAGATCCCCACAGTCCTAGAAATAGAACTACTCACTCATATTGATGAAAACAATAAGAAAATTAATATAAAAATTCATACTTCGAAATAATTGCAATTAACTAAGAGATTAATCTAATAAATGATAGAGAAAGCAGTAAAAGAAGATTACCAAACTGAAGAACTATATTGAACTTGCGAATAATCCAAACGTTTGATTTGGAATCCAAAGCAAAAAGCAATAAACTAGGGTTCTTGAATTACTCTCTAGAGAAAACTATGAAAAACTAGGGCTAAAACAAACATGAATAAAAGATATTCTGATTTGGCTATTTATACTACACTTAAAACGATTAGGAAAAGTATTATAAAATAGCCCGAAAATCATCAAATGCGAGTGTCGGGTTAACCACCCGATCGGGCCGAGCATGCCTGATGAAATCGAGCTCAATAAACGCATCATCGCCCGATGCGATCGGTCCAGACCCGCCCGATGTCATCAGGGCGCCTAACCGTCCTCAGCAGCACTCTCAAGCACCCCCGATCGGGGTTCAATAGCGAATAACGACAGGGCAAAAGAGCCCTATCGAGCCCGCAACCAAACTGATTGTTGTCTCTCGTGGGCACCTAATCAGGCTAGATCGCTCGATGGGACCGGGCCTAGCCACTTTTCTTCGTTCTTGGCTCCAAGTGCCAAGTCTTCAACTCTTCTTTTGCTCAAGGGTCCCAGAAGTGTCCTTGGGACCTTGGGACTCAACATCAAACCTCTCCAATCCAGTGTAGCGGTCATATAATAGTAGAAAATAGGGAAATAATTCCCTAAAACATGCAATTCCACACAAACAGAAAACCACAACTAGATGGAGAAAGTTAGACAAAATGGCTCCTAAGAGGACCATTGACATCCTTTTTAGCTTATAAGTAAGAAGAAAAACTCTATATAAAACTATAACATCATTTATCAATAAAAAAAGGGCGACACTAAGACGTTGCCCTTTCTGCTCCAAAAAAACGGCGACATTTTCCCAAAATATTTCATTTCCCCTCTCTCACCAATATTACCCCAGCAAAACCTAAAAGAAGTGTTAGAATTGGAATATGATGCCTTATATAATGATGGGATGGAACCAAAAGTGGTGTTGTTTAGGTGTGATTGGTACGACGTGTATAGTGATGACAAAGGAGTAAAAAGGGACAAATATGGCACTATTAGTGTCAACATAAATAGACATTTAGGAATAAACGAGCCATTTGCCATAGCGTCACAAGTTGGACTAGCATGTGCTCGCATAATGTACCACAATGGTGAATTGTTATCAAAGCTATCCCTCGAAATTTCTATTACTTTCTAGTCGAGGAACTTGATAATAGTGATGACGACGACCATGTTATTTTAAGATCTCATGTAGCTGAAGTTATTCTTGAAGATAATATTGATAATGATGAAATACTTGGTCCAAGAATTGATGTTCCTTCCAATATTGTGAGAGTGGGTGAATACGAAGACTTGGAAGATGATGAAGATGAAGCTTTCACATCTGAAGAAGAGGAATCGAAGGAGGAGGATTTTTTTGGAGAGACAAGTGGTGAAGAAGAAGATGAAATGCTTACGCTGGGAGAAGATAGTGATTATGATGATTCTGAGTACTTACATGGTATATAAGACCAATGTAATTAGCAATCTAACTACACATTTTGAATCATAGATTTGGTAATAAGTTATAATTATGTACTTGAATTCAGGGAGTTCAAAATTCTGTTTAGAATTATGTACTATGTGATGCTAATGCTGAAAATGAGGGTAACGCAAAGATGGAGACGAGTGATGCAGCTAGTGCGACTACATCTACTGCTTCCACATAACCATATACATTAAAGCTTGGAATAAACTCAAGAGGTACATATATATTGAAATTTTATTAGTTAGTGTTTTTTTATCTAACAATGAGGTTGTGATTCTAATGTTTGGAATAATGAAAGGCACACAGATGGGAAACTAGATGATGAAGCTGAACTTAAGCTTCCTCAATTTCAAGAGTTACATGAGAAGGAAATTTGAGAGAAAGGGGTGGAAAATTTATCAATAGAAGAGGCCTTTTTTAGAGGTTCTTGGATATTGTTCAAGTTGTGTTAGGGACTTAGGGAAAGGAGCTCATGTAATGTCTAAGGGAAAGAAGACTCTGTCAACTCTAGAATCTGACCTTCAACAACCAAGGAGCCGTGAAAATGAGTTACTGGATACAGTTCAAAGGATGGAAGTGGAAGCAATTGAAGCACGTGAAAGGGAGAAACGAATGAAATAGGAAATGAAGATACGGGGAGAATGACTTTGTGAGGAACTTAATGCAAAGATGCAAAAGAAGATGGACGACTTCATGAGTACATTGCAAGCTAGGTTGGGCTAGAACAGAACCTTCAGGTTTGATAATTTTTTCCCCCTTTGTTTGCTATTTTGTTCGACCGAATTATATGATTACATTGGCTAGTTGCTAAGGAGTTGTGTTTCTTAGTATGGATGTAATATTTACGTGTAATACAATGAAGGGATTGATGCTTTATTGAACCATGCTTCCCATAGTGTAGAGGCTATAATAAATCACATAAGAGTTAGTTAAAAAGGTAATTAGAATTGAATATACATTCTATAAGAGCTACAATATTTATCGATGGCTCTGTGTAGTTTTATGTTATAATTGGATTGCAGTTTACAGAGGTTAAAATGTTATAGCATCTTTAATTATTGTTTATTTGGATACTCATCTTCTAATCGCTCACATAATACCCAAACGCATCAACTACCAACAATTATGGAAATGAGAGTGAAATATTCCTTCCATCCGGATATAAAGTGGTGAGTGACGATAGGAAGGGGACAACTATTATACAAGAGCTAATAGTGTAGTCATAGTGTATCCAAAGTGGTGGCTCTAGTGTTGTAATTTTTAATAACGATATGGTAAATGAATGTTACTGAATTCCTCTATTTAGAAGTCAAACGTTAGCTGGTGATAAGTGGAAGTTGGCAAACTAATTTTTTTTTCCAGAACATCAGCTTGTTGCTATTTGGTTGCCTACACACACATGGGTTAACTTTACCAATTATTTGGCTGACTTATTAATAAAAAAAATTCCTTCCTGGTTAAGTAAACTGTAAATAACAATTCTCGTTTTAAACCAGCACATGACTAAGTTAGCTTTAGCTTAATAACTGAGTTATTTAGCGGATAATCCAAGTTAGTTGACAGATGAACTGAGTTAATGCATGACAACTCAACTTGGTCATAGTATTATACATTGCATATTTCAATTTTAAGTTGTGGAGTGCGAAAGAATCATCTAGCATGTTTGGTGTGTACCTTATCAAAATTGGAATTTCGTCGTGCAAGAAAAGTGATCTCATTTTGTTGTGATGACAAGTGATCTCATTTTGCTTTGATGATAAGATACACTATCTTTTACGTCGTCAAACAAGTTATTCCGTGGAGGGAGAAGTGAGCTTTATGTTTGATGAACAATTTAAAGACACTCGATTTTGATGAACTTCGCCCCCTTTGATATGATGAAACAGGGCGAAAAAAATTGCCCTTATAGTAATGACCAAATAAGGCGACAAACATCGCCCTCCTTGCTATGATCAAATAAGGCGACAAACATTGCCCTCCTTGCTATGATCAAATAAGGCGACCATAATCTCCCAGTTTGATACAATCAAACCGCCCTAGTTGATGGCATCAAAGAAGGTGACTCGTAAGGTCGCCCTCCACATACCTACGACAACGAAGCAAATGCGGTGACTAAAGAGAGAGCCAAAAGTCGCCCTCTTTGATCTAATAGGGCGACATTTAGACTTAATAGGGCGACTTTTATCGGCCTTTTTTATCTGATTTGTTGTAGTGGTGGGTGTGTCTCACTTATTAATGTTTCTACTGAGGAAGATCTTGATAGTATGACCAGTGAGTATGATCGGTTAGTTCCTAACTCTAGCGTCCAAAAACTGTCGCATATTCGGTTGTTTTTGTTCCCGCCTAAACCGTAGGATGCGAGTTTAATTGGCTCGATTTTTGATGGATCGAATAGGTCCAAAGATTGGTTGTTTTGAGGGGGTGAAGTGGGGATGGGGTGTTTCGTAGGGGTTGGGGTGTGGTTGTTTGCAGGGGGTGGGGGTTTTTTATAGTGGGTGGTCGCAAGATGGTGGGGATTGTTAGCAGAGGGAGGGGATAGGGGACAGGTTGTTTGCAGGGGGTGGGGTTGTTCGTAAGGGAGATAGGGATTGTTAGCATCGGTGGGGGTGGGGGTGGGGGTTTATGGTGACTGGTGAGGCAGGGGAAGAAGGAAGGAACAAAGGGAGAAAGTTTAGACAAGAAAGGAGAAAAATGAAAAAAAAATGTGTTTCCTATTTCAGCAGGTTATCAATCTCACAGTTCAAAATGAGCTGATCTTGTTAAAGGTTGGATTATTAAAAAATAATCAAAAGGTAGTATTATTTTGAGTGAACGACCCAAAGGTTGGATTATTAGAATTAGTTTTTCATTTATTATTTGGAAAATTTGTCAAAATAGATATTATCGACCACTTTTAATTTAAGGGAATAGACTAGGTGGTTTACATGTGCTTATGGGGATGAATCCTTATTTTTTTTTTTTTTTTATTTTTTTTTTTATTGGGAAATTAAGTCAGCCCAAGGGCTAACCCCTACCAAGGCTACTAGCCTTATAGGAACTACTAGCACATTGACTGGTAATGCATGCAAAGCATGCTAAAGAAATACCCCAACATAATGCTGGGGGTAAGGATCGAACCCCTGACCTCAAGGATCAGAGGGGAGTGCTCTACCACATGAGCTAGCTCCTCATCCTTGGGGATGAATCCTTATTGTATGAGTGGTTTTTTGTTATATCGAGAAATTAAGAAGAATTCAATATTTTTAGATTTCAGTTTTTGTAAGAAACACAAATTGAACATATGGAAACTAAAAAAGTTCATATCAAATGACTATATCATACTTTTTTGAGTTTTATTAGCTGTAAAGTTTTGACTTCCACGATTGCCAACGTATAGTTTAAAATAATCTATAACTAAATGTTACTTTGTAAAAAATTAATGAAAAATCTATATTTTGAAAACATACATTAAGTTGAGTCCAAACACATATTTACATGAAAGTTAATGTTACAAATGAATCAAATATTTTCGCTCAACGTTAAAATATGAAGTTTAATAAGTCTAATGTCGCGACTAATAATAATCAGAAGAAGTATATGACCTTAAATTTTTAAAACAAAAACTGAAGACGAACAATGATTGAATGGGCCCGAAGCCTCCTTCCTAGCTCGTGGCCTTAAGCACTTTATCCATGTTAGCCTTCGAGATCAGTGTCTAGATGTTCAACTATACAGCAAATAGAATAATAGCGACTTTCTTTGCGATGCTATTAGGCAACTGTATAGACTTCACAATTTCCATTTAAATCAACACATAATTTGTCATGAGTATATAATCTTTTGAACTTAAAGAATTGCATACTTCTCTATTGTACAGGGCTAGTCTCAAGAATACTTCAGCCCTATTCTTTGACATGATCATCTCCATGGATGACCAAGCTTAAGGCATTGTCCCTAGACTCGTAATTCTCTTGGTTAGACTTCTTTTGTCATGAATTTGTTTTTACTTAGCATTATGAATACTTTCCTTTTAAAGTAGGTTGATAGAACCATATATAGAAGTTGTAATTGAGACTCTGTTTTTAACTTTATCCTTGTACCTTTCACCTTTTGTAGTTCGAAACTCTCCCTTAATGTAAATCGCTTCTCATATTACGGTCATGACTCCAATCTAGTCACAAGAGATGCCTTAGAAGACTCTTTAGTTTTGTGTAACTACATGCTTCAGGCGGTAGCCATGTCATGAAGCTATTACCTTATCATCATTCTTATCATCCTCTAAAAGATATCTATTTTAATGGTAATGAAGACTATTTAGACTAGAAAGTTCTGTCTATCTCGTTATCCTCTATGTAATACCCATTTACTTAAACAAACATGACAATTTTTCTCTACATCTTCAAAATTCCAATTAATGATACTTGGCTACTTGCAATATAGACGAGAAATCTAGATAAATGAGATTTATGATAAGTATAGCTAGTTAATGATGTATATCTCTTCATTTGGCATATTCCTCTTGTACTTTATTATCTCTTAGATATTCTTCTTATCTCCGTCTATCTCTCTCCTTGTACTTATCTAGACTTAGTCTCCTACTGCTATAGCTATCTTCTGTTTATTTTTCCTTTATTCTCTCTACTTAGTTCACACTTGTATTAAAATACTCTTGTATGTTATACGTAAAGATCAATGCAAACTCAATTCTTGCATGGTATCGGGGCGGTTCAATCCTTGAACCTGATTTTTTTCAGCTTCTACCTCGAGCTTTCTCCTTCCATGGCTTCCACCACCATATGCAATGACGCTAACCCCTCCCACCCTCTTGTTGTGTCAACCTTTCTAGCATCCTAAAACTCAACTCCACTAACTACCTCTCATGGCAACTTCAACTCCAAGCCACCCTCTCTGTCTACAACCTCTTTCGATTCCTTGATGGAACACACCCAAAACAGCCAGCTACTAAAACCTCAACCTCATCCAAAACCGACGAACCTAACCCAGACTACACTACTTGGCTCTGCCAAGATCGCCTCCTCTTTGGTGCTCTTATTGGCACGTTTGACCCAACCCTTGTCTCTCCTGTTTCCCGTGTTTCCACATCCAAGGAAGCTTGGGATATTCTCTCCAACACCTATGTGCGCTAATCTTGTGGCCACGTCAAACTACTCAAAACCAAATTCAAACACATTACCAAAGGTTCCTCGTGTAATACTGATTACATGAACTCCATCTGTATGTGTGTTAATCAACACCTCCTTGGCGACACCGTACTTCTCGAGGATGTCATCGAATAAGTTTGTGATGGTATTCAAGACCGTGCCTACTCCGTCCTTATTGAAGGAGTCAATAATCATGACACTCTCATCACCTTCGATGAAATTCAAGAGAAACTTCTCGTGTGCGAAAACCAAATCAACATCACCACCCCTACTGCTTCCCTCCTTGTTAGCGTACACACATCTCTCACTTGCTCCCACCAGCCCACAAGCTCCTCCTCTCACCCCTCTGACCATCAAACCACTCGCCTAAACCCTCATATCCATCCTCCAAGAAACCGACCAAAGGGTAACAAGGGAAGTGCCAATGGTACCATGCCTTTGGTCACTCCCTCAAAATGTCCCTTCTTTCAACAAAAATTCCCTACTTCTAAGCCTACCCTCCCACCTCACCCAAACCCCCTCTACATCCTCTCACCCTCCACGCACACATCTCGCCACCACCATTGCTGCCATGGATTCTCAGTGGCTCCTTGACTCTGGAGCTTCTCATCATATCACTCATGATCTCTCCACTCTCTCTCTTCATCACCCTTATGATGGCACTGAAAAAATCGTAATCGGTGATGGTATGGGAATTCCTATTACTCACATAGGCTCTATAACTGTTTCTTCCTCCTCCTCTAAACCTCTTCTCTTACAAAATGTCTTATGTGCTCCTACTATGTCCGGTAACATTCTCTCTATTTCTCAATTATGTGCGCAAAATGACATTCTAATTGAATTCTCTTGTTCTTACTTTGCATTAAAGGATCTTTCCACGGCGGCACTTCTCCTTAAAGGACCCACTACTCATGGCGTCTATGAACTTTCATCTCCACCACAAGTCTCAATCGCCACTATTACTAACAACTCTGCTCAGTCATGGCATCACAAATTGGGCCATCCTTCTATTTCTATTCTTAAGTCCTTAACCTCTAAGTTCAATCTTTCTATTTCCGATTTCAACAATTTCAATTGTGATGCTTGTCAATGTAATAAAAGTCATAAACCCCCGTTTCATAAATCTACTTTATGTTCTCATGCTCCTCTTGATATTATTTTTACTGATTTCTGGTGCTCCCTCGTTCCCTCCCTTGACAATTATAAATACTACGTTATTTTTGTCAATCACTTCATTAAATATATCTGGTTATATCCTCTCAAATTAAAATCTGACACCAAAACTATATTCATTCGATTCAAAGCACTTGTTGAGAAGTATTTTGAGCGCCCTATTAAAACTAGATATTTCGATAATGGTGGTGAATATCAAGTTCTCACCATATATCTCACTATTGACGGAGTCTCACACCTCACATCACCTCCTCATACTCCTGAGCACAATGGCTTTGCCGAAAGGCGCCATTGCCATGTTGTTGAAATTGGTCTTGCTCTCTTATCTCATGCTCAACTACCATTAACCATTTGGAGCTACACTTTCACTACCTCCACTTATCTCATCAACCACATGATATAACCCCTACTCTAGCCTCCAAATCTCCTTTTGAATGCCTCTTCCAATTCCCACCCAACTACCTCAAACTCCACAACTTTGGTTGTTTATGCTACCCTTGCCCTTATTACTCTCACAAACTCCAACCAAAATCCACACCTTGCATCTTTGTTGGATACTCAAAATCCCAAAGTGCTTATCATTGTTTTAACCTACAAGCACACAAAATATACACCTTTTGCCATGTTCGATTCATTGAACATACCTATCCCTACCTTCACCTTATACCACCATACTCTCCTCACGTCCAACCCCCGATCATTGGTGCTCCCTCACCCATCCTATACTACCCCTCCCTCCACATTAGCCTTCCATCCCCTCGCTTACTCCTCCTACCACACCCCCTGTCTCGCCTGCGCCCTCTACCATACTCACTCCCTCACTATACGTTTTCCCACACACCCGCATCATCCTCTCCTTAACCCATCACATCCACACAACCCATCCCCTCTTCCGCACAATCATCCTCCTCCCCTGCTCTACTTTGCACACTCGCCTACTCTTCTCCTACACCCAGCCCACCTCCCTCGCCTACTGATAGGCTAGAGTCGTATCACCTCATCAAAAATAACCTAAGGTCCACTAACTAGTAGTCAAGGAAGTCAGGATCGAATCCACTAACTCTAATATTATACTAACAAAATCAGATGAATAGAGTTGTGTTACTAAACTAAGCAAATAACATAACTAATTAAGAAGGTATAAATTGATTAATAAAGCACTAGAATCATGGATCACTTTGCATACAATTCGGGAAATCAGGGACGAATAATAGCCACCTAGTAAGTAAAACTGTCTATGGCACATGTAATTTCACTCGAACATTACCTCCCTCAAAGATCACCCAGCCGCTCTCGCATGATCAAGGGTCACTTTGCCTAATAATTAAAAGCATATACGGTATCTCTCCTCTCGAAGCAGATTCAGTGTTGCAACAATAGAAATATAAATCAGGCCTAACTTATAAATCTAGCATGAAGATTCAACCATAGGAAACAATTGAAATATAAGGCAATCAAACTAATCTACCAATCCCTCATTGCATACTTAGATCCCCACAATTCTAGAAATAAAACTACTCAATCATAATCTTGAAAACAATAACAAAATTCATATAAAAACTCATACTTTGAAACATTGCAAATAACTAAGAAAAGAATCTAACTAACAATAGAAGAAGTAATAAAGAAAGATTACCGAATTATATTGAACTTGTGAATAAGAAAAAGGTTCGATCTTGAATTGAAATCAAAAAGGACTAAATTAGGGTTCTTGAAACACTCTCTAGAGAAAACTAATAATAAAAACCAAGATGTCTTCTAATAATTCTAACTTTTCTATTTATACAAGTCCTGAAATCCATAGCAAAAAGTCTCGAAAATCAGTCCCGCATTCATTAAAAAGCGCGTGGTGTAACGTCGCCCGACAACATCGGGCTGCAACATAGAGAAACTAGGTTAAAATCACAGGCGCCCCATGAAATCAGGCTGACCCGCCCGATCGGCTTTAAAGTATAGCAGCTGCGCATCATAATTGCCACGGGCGCCCGATGTTGTCGGGCCATGTCGCCCAATCGGGCGGAACAGCGAACTACGACTTGGGCTTCAACGCCCGATCGGGCCCGCAATAGAAATAATGTCTTGCTTTTGCGCTCGATCGGGTTGTACCGCTCTATCCTATCGGGCCGATCAGCATTCAGTCGTTTCTTGGCTCTTCTTTTGCTCAAAGTTCCGGAAAGCATCCTCTGGATCTTGAAACTCAGCGCCCAACCTCTCTAATCCAGTGTAGCGGTCATATAGCAGATATAAAGTAGGTAATAGTTCCCTAAAACCTACAATACAACACAAAACAGCAAACCACAACTAGATGGAGAGAGTTAGTACAAAATGGCTCCTAAGAGCACCATAAACATCACTTTTAGCATATAAGTAGGGGAGAAAAACTCTATATAAAATCATAACATCACCTACCCACACTAACTCCATCAGCCCTTTTGTCTCCAGCGCCCATGAAGCACGCCCACCCTCCCCCCATTCCGCATCTCTCGATTCCACGTCCAATGTCCCTCTCGCTATCCACCCTCCACCCGCATCATAACTCGCTCCCAAAACAACATATTTAAACCCATCCCAAAACATGCTAACCCCACTACTCTCTCATCATTTCACCTTATTCCTACCAATGCCCTCCAAGCTCTCAAATATCCCAATTGGAAGCAAGTTATGGAAGCCGAATATAATTCTCTCACTACTATGGGAACCTAGAATCTTGTTGAAGCATCTCATGCTTCGAACATCTAAAAAATAAGTGGGTTTTCAGAATTAAATACAAATCAAATAGTGAGATTGAGCTATACAATGCCCGTCTTGTGGCTAAGGGTTTTTCAACAACCCCCGGCTTAGACTACACTGAAACCTTTAGTCTCGTAGTTCGTTCGGCAAAGGTTAGCACTATTTTGACACTTGCTACAACAAAGGGTTGGACTCTCTGCCAACTTGACCTCAACAACGCCTTTCTTCAAGGCACCCTTCATAATGAAGTCTACATGGCACAACCACAAGGCTTCATTGACTCCAACTTTCCTAGTGCAGTTTATATGCTTCGTAAAGCAATTTATGGACTCAAACAAGCCCCACGGGTTCGGTACATTGACCTCATGAACTACCTTGTGCGTCTTGGCTTTCGTTGCACCGCCTCGGACTCCTCCCTGTTCATTCAAAGTCACCCGACCAAGGCTATTTATCTCATCGTCTATGTTGACGTTATTATTATAATCGATCCTGGCAATGTGCATCTTTTATAATTTATCAATACAATAGCCACAAAATTTGCATTGAAGGATTTAGGTGTCCTATCCTATTTTTTGGGGGTTGAAGTCATTCCCTCCTTTAATGGCCTTTTCCTCAGTCAACGTAAGTACATTTGTGACTTACTTGACTCCTTGGATATGTCCGAAGCTAAACCTGCCACAACCCCACTTGCCGTTGGTACCACTCTTCTAGCCAACCATGGAACACCTCTCCCTGCTCCCAAAGATTATCCAACTGCGCTTGGCAGCCTCCAATACCTCACACTAACCAGGCCGGACATCTCTTTTGCAGTAAGTCGTTTATCACAATTTATGCAGTCCCCCTCTACTAATCATTGGCAAACCTTAAAAAGTTTGGTTCTTTACCTACATGGCACTAAGGACCACGACCTCACTATCCGGCGTAACTCTCCCTCTACCCTCCATGCGTTTACCGACGCAGATTGGGCCGGCAACAAAGATGATTACACCTCCACTATGGGTCATGTGATATTCTTGGGACGCAACCCTCTTACATGGTGTTCCAGGAAACAAAAAGATGTAGCTAGGTTATCCACCGAAGCGGAATACCGCGCTATTGCACATATTACTGGTGAGTTATTATGGTTTCGTAATTTATTTATTGCACTTGTTCTCTACATTACATATATAAAAGCCAGTTATTTATTCTGACAATTTAGGCGCCACATTCTTAAGTTCAAATCCAGTTTTTGATTCCAAGATTAAGCATTTGTCTTTGGCCTTTTATTTCATTCACTAGCATGTTCAAAATGGTACCCTTCATGTTGTTCATTTTCCTACCGGAGATCAACTTGCGAACTTCCTTACTAAGTCGCTCACTCGGCCACGTCTCGACATGCTGCTACTCAAGCTTGGTCTAACTGAGCGACCGCCCGTCTTGTCGGGGCATGATAAGTATAGCTAGTTAATGATATATATCTCTTCACTTAGCATATTCCTCTTGTACGTTATTATCTCTAGATATTCTTCTTATCTCCTTGTATCTCTCTCCTTGTACTAATCTAGACTTAGTCTTCTACTGTTGTGGCTATCTTCTGTTTAGTTTTCCTTTATTCTCTCTACTTAGTTCACACTTGTATTATAAATACTCTTGTATGTTATATGTAAAGATTAATGCAAACTCAATCCTTTCAATTTACTCAAACTACCCCAAATGGTATAAATAATTGGTCTGTTTTTAACTGTGGTACATAAAAAGAGTACCGGACTACAATTATTACAAATTATTAGTTTTACCATTCTCTCCTTTTCCTCTTCTTTGTCTTTTTTTTCTTCCTTGATCAAAATAGATTATCATCATTTATTTTGTATCGTTATTGAAAGAGGAAGAAAGCTATAACAAAAAGGAGGTTTGAAGTAGTATGTTACTACTCGCTCACAAATTCCTATATATCTTGGCGAAATAAGTTATATTAGAAAAATCTACATTGATTAAGCAGTGAAGCTAGTTTTTTATGTCAATATATTGTCAAATACATTTTTTTTATCATAACAAAGACTTCTTTTTCAAACTTTTTCAAAATAAGTAATGTTATAAACAATTAGAAACTCTAAGACAAAAAAAGAAGCAGTGTGAGTATTTTATAATGGAGGAGTTAATATATGGTTGTGTAAGGTAATGATTGTTTAGAAAAATAAAATCTTACTCCATATTTTTTTTAATCGACCTACTCTGCCATCTTTTAGCGTAGGGCACTATCCAAATAATTTATTTTCTTTCACTTACCTTATGTTCCAACGAAAAATACAATCACCTCATATTGCTAATATTTGTATTTTTTGAGATCTTTTTGCGGAATTATTTTTGATGAATGATCACCCTCAATGAATGATTCCCACCCTTAATCATCGTTAATTAAACAATGTGTTGTTGTCTATAAAAGTAAATAATAACTACTTGATTTTATTCACCTTTTTAGGGTATTTATTTAGAGGTTGAAATATATTTTTTATTTTTTAAGGGATCATATCATATGTTGGAATATCATACATATGATACAACCATCATTGAGCAACTATTTTAATTCAATAGAAATCATATTTCGTCATATATGTAGATGTTGTATTAATAAGGGTACCATTGATATATAAGCTTTTTGGAAATTTACTTAGTTTTTAAAACTTATTGTAGATTTTTCTTTCGTCAAACATATATATACATTAGTTCGAAAAGAGTTTCACATATAAGTTGTGTATATATTTTAACCATCTTGAGTATTGATACATAATATGCACGGGATATTAGAAAGGAAATTATATACACTTTAGCTAAGAAAATTGCATTACCTATTATTTGAGTTCAATATAGAATGACTCTCATTAATATAATTTCTCCACTAAAGTCATTAAGCACAAACATGAACTCTCTTATTCTCGCAAAATCATGGACAACTAGATTTTAATAATTTAACTTTAATAGTTCATGACCTTTATTGACAGGTTCTTCTACAATTAATGGTATAAGTTTTAATGATGTTATAGACGCTCTTTTTAACTTTTAGTAATTTAATATCTGCAAAGATGTGACTTGTGCATAAAGTTTACCTTACTAATAAATTGCGTAATGATTAGCATTACATATATATAAAGTGAAATAAGAATTTGTATTAACTGGTCGTAAATGGTTCAAACTTAATAAGTCTGGAACTTTTCAACCTAGAGCGAGCTAGGCTTGAATTTCACTAATAATGTTCATATTTATATAACATAACATTATGTTCAAATTAAATTAAAATTGCCCCCAACAATTACAAATACTGAATAACTAATTGTACTTTGTCATCCATATAGGCAAATCACAATCTCAAAACCACCATATGCTACTATGTGGTAGTATTGGTGCAACCGACTCATGTAGCGTAGAAACAACATAGCCATTTTTTCTGCATTTAGAAAAAAAAGTCAAAGTTATAATAGAAAAATGATGTACTTACTAACCATGAACAAACTTATTGAACATATCAGGTTAGGCAATAAGAAAGATAAATGAGTGTGATATATAGGATCTAATTTATATATGTTATTACCGATCCTCTTTGTTGATGGTCAACTTGTTTATATTTGTGCTTGTGATCTTGATCATAATCTTGCTTGTGTTGGTTATTGACATTATTAATATTCTGATTAAACTTTTGAGGACCTCCTATGCCACCTACAGCTGTCCCATTGGTTTTCTTTTGATCTCTTGCTTTATTGAAAATGACTGTAAAACCTTCAGCTGATGCTGGATTGTTTACATCCCATTCCCCAAACTTAGGTAATGGTCTACCTCTTGCATTTGTACCCTGCTGTTGTAGACATTTTAAACACGAAATAACATGAAACCATGTCAGTTTTTAGGTCAACTCTTATATATTACACATTTTATAGTAGAAATTATTGTATAACCGTTACCTATCAAGTTTCTCTCATGCCATACACAGATTTAAACAAACGTGCAAGTTAGTATAGAATTTTCAATTGGTGATATGTTCAACAAGACATCACAAACACACTTATAATGAACTAATCTTACAAACACTTTTGACTAGTCAAACATGTATCCACCATTAACACTAATTTTAATGTTCTTAACACCATCTTGATTATTCGGAAACTTTTTCGAATGGACCCCTTTTCTTAGTAATGAGACTTAATATTACCATCTTCTTTTTCTCCTCCATATGTGCAATTGATGTTTTTTAATATGCTAAATAAACTAAAATTTTCATCAAAGTAATTGGAAGTCTTTGAAATCAAAATACAAAAAATATCGCCATTATTACTTCAATTAAAGAAGATATACTTTATATCTTGAAGTGAATCAAATGTACATAAACCTAAAAAGACTCCTAATTTATACTTTAAAATTCAAATTTATAAGTCTTTTAGTTATATCTTTCGAAACAAAAGTGTGGCTTAGAATGCGAAGCATGTATTAACCTCAAAAAAATTTAAAATACGTATTTGGAGAGACAATCAATGTCCTATGTACCAAAATCAATGGTAAATATCAATGTTGTGATTTATAATGAAGTGGGAATCTATTTAAGAGATGAGTATCTTAATGATAAAATAGTGTTATGATTTATGAATAAAATTAAACAACATATATGAAGTTTCACGACAAAATTATCATTCATGAAACATAATATCTTATATATCAAATTACTATGAATATAAGATATATTTCAAATTCATTAACTAATATGCATGCGTAAAAATAAAAACTTACCGACATCAAAGATTATCGCAGGAAATATCAAGAATGGAGCAAGAGGAAGAAAGAAAATTTTGTGGCTTGGGAGAATCGTAATATAGAATGAGGGAAATTGATTGAAAAATAAATATAAAAAAATATATATTTAACAAGATAAACTAGAAGATTTTGATGCATGATGGAAAAGAGAGAGAAAGATAGTCATTGGCCAAACTAAAGTTAATAGCGAATATAGCTCCCTAATATTCTAATTGTCTAAATTTAAGTAGGGGATGCAAATTTTGTTTATATATAACCTTTGACATGATTTATGGTTCTAAATTTACAAGATAATAGTAGTTATATCATGTTGTGTTCATGTGCAATGTATGTAGAAATCCTATCTGGAGGCTAGTATATATTCTATCTATATATCCCATATTAACACACTTTCCATCTATGTTTGCACCGTAATAATTGATATATATACTTCCTATAATATTATGTTCCCACCACTTTATATATGTATCTTTCTTGATTAGTAGCCCGAATAATAGTAAAGAAACACCCTAAACACTCATTTATTAAAAAAAATTAAGGTTATTGACAAACCACTAAATACGATATCAAAACAATTAAAATTATTGCACAAACTACTAACTATAGTATATAAGAAGTAATATGGAACTTTATAAACTTTGCTGGTTAAAGTATTTAATTGATACAAATGGAGGAAGTACAAAATTTTAATTTCTTAGTGTAGAATTCAACATGTACATGATCCATAACATTTAAGGGAAAATGATATAATCTATTCACTGGGTAATCCACCAATTGGATAAATTAAGGTTATATTTTTCCTATTATAAGAGTGAAATATTCGTATTGCTCAGGCGTTGACTTGATACACTGTTACTATTGGAAGCTAGATGAATTTAGACTAGAAAATTCACATTTATGTTCGATTTTCTTAAGTTTATGTGAAAGAACTTAATGTACATTATCTTTTTATATTTTTTAGGGTTTATCCTAGATGCAAAATTCTCTATTTTCTTGCATAAATGTTGGAGTTGTAAACTTGTCACCAATATAATCTACATGAGAAACTTCCCGAATTAGACAATTGAACACTAAGAGAATAAGATATTTTGTTGTCCTCCTTTTATAGGTCCCTAATAAAATATTATTTATATATGTAGCCCAACTTATTAGTTTAAAAGGTAAAAGAAGTACATATCTCTATATGTAAGTTTAGATAAAGGCTTAAAGCTTGGATGTTAATGTTAAGAAAAAATTAATGAGAATAATCTCGAACTTTAGTCAATCTTCTTAGGAATAATTGTCAATAATAAGTTAATCTTTGTCTCGTCCACTAAAAATAAGTCATCTTTTGATTATTTCCTGAATAAGTCGACCTTTAGTACTTATCAATTTCAAACAAGTTAAATTACAAATAATTTGACTTTTTTCCTTGTTTTTTTGCAAATTTGTATTTCATTTTGTTTTCACTCTCATTCCTTTGAAGAGTTATACATATTATATTAAGTGATATAATAAGTTAATAACAGGCAAAGGATAATCAAAAGATTAACTTGTTGAAGGATAATCAAAAGATTAACTTGTTGAAGGATAATCAAAAGATTAACTTGTTTTTAGCGGATGGCTTAAATGTTGACTTATTCTTAATAGTTTTTCCTTCTTCTTAAAACAATTCACCTTTAAATTAATTCGATATAATCCGATCATACCCTTTGAGCTTGCATTCTTAAATTTGTCCAGGTTCACTTATCACCCATTGAACCGATCAACCTTTTTTCTATGCTTATAGTCATTTTTTAAATATTTTTTTTTAATTATTGTCTCATTGTTAAAATTAAGAGAAACAAAACCCACCTCTATATTTGAGATTATTAAAGATGAAAACATCAAATTATTCGTCTCCAACTTTTGATTTATTGGGTCGCATGTGAACTATTCACCCCTTTGAATTCAACGCTCAAAATTGGCAATGATATTTATTAAATTTGGCAATACATAGGAAGCATTTCTGAGGAATATACTTAGATTTTTTTTATTGAGATCTTCTTTAGAAAAGAATATAGTTGGGTAGAAATAAATTCAGGAAAGATTATACATATAATTTATCCCTAGCAGCCTTAGAATTTTAAGTGGTATTATAACGAGGGGAAGGGAACAAATATCTTTTGGTAAATTATTGGGATTTCACTATGTGAAAAAAAAAATGATTTTCGAAAAGTTTCAAAACACCAAAATTTTAAATTAAGGGGAAATTTAGGTTTTTTTGGGGTTTATAGATTGGTGAATTGACTACTAGCTTTAATTTTAGTCTTTTTATAGAACTTGTTAAACACACCCAAGTCTCGATTGAACTATTAAATAGATAATTAATCTTAGCTTTGCTTCTAATTGTTGTCAATTGCAAGCTGTAAATTCTAGGGATGATAAAAAAAATCAAGGACAAACTTTTAGGGGAAATAAACAAAGACAAAATAATCAAAGAAAAATATAAAGGGATCTAAAAAGGGAAATGGGAAAGGCTAAGCAGAAGAACTCAAAAGGAGTAAAAAAGTGGACATGGGTCGGGATTAGGGGGAAAATAAGAAATATATTGTTAGTAATAAGGGTTAAATGTAGAAATACCTCTCCATGCTTAATTCGAGGCACATGCATAAACTGAGACAAGATATGCATAAAGTAAGCAAGATTTGGTCACGTCAATCCCAAATAGAGAAGACAACTGACGATAAGCTAACGACTCTGTATACATTGCACTAATAGCAAGACCAAGCTTGTGAATTTATTCAATTGGGAAAGATGCACGGCTTAGCGCCTAATAATTTGGATGTCAAGCGTATAATTGTGTTGACACAAGAATAATCTGGAAGAATTACAAGCCACCTTAATACCTAAGAAATACTTCAAAGGACCCAAATCTATCAATTTAAAGCAATCACTTAAATAAGACTTGAAAGCGTTAGTTGCAACGGAATCGTTACAAGAAATAATAAGATTGTCAACATGGACAAGCACATTAAACTGAATAGGACCCTCAGTGAAGGTGAATAGAGTAGTCTACATAAGATTGAAGAAGACCATAGTCAAGCTTGGCAAATCAACAATAATGCGCTTGTTTTAGACCATACAAAAAATTTTGCAGATTACAAACCAGTTTGGGATTAGAACAGTCAAAATTAGGAGTAGCTTTCATGTACACTTTCTTTCTATCGATCAATATGAAGCAACCATGGCAAGGAAAGCACGAACAATAGTCATTTTTGTAACAAGCAAATATCTCATTGTAGTCAATTCAACCTTCTGCTGGATGATTACCTAAAACAACTTGTAACACCCCAGAATTTCAAAGCGGAAAAGAAAGAAATAATAATAGTATTATAAGGACGATGGTGGAAACATCGTCTTCTGGGAATGTCACTACTACAAGAAATGCGTTTAAATAACTAAGTTATAAACCAACATAAGTAAATAGTATAAATAAATTGAATTAATTAGAGTAATAACAAAAGAGAAAACTAACTCTTCAACTAACTAAAAGTTAGGCCTAAAACATCTAGCTTTTTAATGCTCACAACTCAACCCGATCCCAAAACCAAAGAAGGTTCCCATCAACATAACCTGAAAAATATACAACAAACATCCACAATCAGTGGGGAGTAACTAGCAGTTCTCCCAGAACAAAAGAAATCAAAGCATGATTCAGACATAGATTAATAAGAAAGGAAATAAGAAAGTCAAGTCAATTACAATATGCATCCACTTCCATGTAACTCACAAATAACGCAAATGAATAATAAATAGCAAGTGAGCTGGATAAAAATAAATAAATCATCTCAAGAGTACTTTTATAAAAAAATAAAAGTATAGGTAAAACAAGTTATTGAGTCAGAAACCGAACGCCAGTGAATCGCAATTCACTTCCTAAGGTTTGTCAGATCGCAATCTCCAGGTCAGTCTATAGGCTTACGTTCCCCACTGCCTGTGTCTAAAAATGGCCAAACTCTCGATGCAGGGTAGAACACGCAGAACTCCCTGACCTCTCGGACGGAACAATTAACCCAGGTGTACCCCTAGTTCGCAAACCATGTGGTTGGCATGTTCTTCACCGGGGACTACATCTATCCTACCGGATATTCTTTTCTCAAAATAAAATCATAAATATCATCAAAGTACCATTCATCTAAAAAAATATTCGTCAAAAGGGATGCCACCCGGCCTTATACCCATAATTCATCAAAAGATATTTCTTCAAAATTTCTTCAAAGTAGTAACTTACAAACTTAGAACAAATGTTCCAACAATAAATACTTTGAACATCACTAACAGTTCAAACAGAAATGCATCATAACAAATAAGATCACCAATTAACTCCAAGGCTTTTTAAATAAATAAAACGTACACAACTAATCATTTTTACATAAATCAAATATAAATATAATGATACCCAATAATACTTACATCAACTTACTAAACACCAGCATCTAAGAACATGAAAGATTAAAAATTATTTCTGATTAACAAGCTCTTAAATAATTAAAAAACAATATCCTCAATTACACAAGAAAAACTCAATAATAATTATTAAACTAATAAATACGATTAGTAAAATAACACGAAAATTATCATACGACCCTAATGGCTTTAATGACATGGTAAAATTTTTATTTTAATTTTCGGACTCTAAAAGTATTTTTAAATGTTAATTTACAGATTATTCAATAAAGCCAATATAATAATTAAAAATAAAAATAAACCCCAAATTACCAAAAAATTTACATAAAATGTATAAATTCACGAAAATACATAATATACAAAGAAATTAATTTTTCGGCCTCAACAAATAATTTTTACGATTTATATACCGACAGAGACGAAAATTCAAAAACAGATAAATCAATTAAATAAACTGGTAAATTGTAGGAAAAAATTATTCTATGGCATGAAATACATACAGCACATAAAACATGACCCAAGAAAAATGATTTCTGAAATTTTAACACTTTCATCATAATTATTATGCAAATAAGCCAAAAACGCACAAAAAAAATTAAATCAAATAAATACTAAAAATCAGTCGAAAATTATTTTCTATATAGAATATTCATACAACATGCATCAAGTATACACATGTCAAATTTCATCAATAATTTCATTCAAAAAGTATTTTAAATAGTTCCTAGCGTAATAATCTAATACCGAACAATACCCTAATCACTATTGTTCTAAGATAACTACTAGTTACCTGGAACGTCGGAAGGAGAGCTGAGTCTAAAGAGATAGTTAAGAGTTACGCATACAATCCAATTCCTCTTCTAACCCCAAAGCACAACGAACGATAAATTGTAGCAACAAGTCACTAGGCGTTTTCTTCTTGAACATTGAAAAATCTCTTTTCATGCTGTTCTGGTCCGACCATGATTTCCGGCGATTGAAAGATCGTATTCACAATCTCTCTGGTCAAAGTGAAGATCAAGATGTTATAAACGGGCTTTCCAAATTTGAGGACAATCCAACGGTTAGATCTCCGGCTACGGTTATTTTTGTGAAGCTGTGACAGGAAAAACCGGGTTGAACCTTTCTCGTATTTTCACTTCACTTCCTCTTCTCTCTTTTCTTTGAAAATGACAAGGCTTAATGAAGAATGATGTTGAATTTATCTGATTAAAAATCATAATTTATTGGCAAGGAAAAATGAAGGGTTTAGGAGAATGTTAATGAGGGATTAAATGAGCGGTTACAAGAGATCCACAGTTTAGCTTAATAAGCACCAAAACTCTTTATCCTCCACTCCATAATTGCTGATTTTCAGCCAGCATGACATGCCACATGCGATGAAACATTTCATCACTCAAGTCGATCCAACAACGTTACAAAAACGCTACACGATAAAACTGCATCCTAAACGCGCAAATAAATAACGAAACTAATATAACTTTCAAAATAAATAACTAACAACTTAAAATAAATATATATAAATATATCACAGCATATAAATATATGTAAATATATCACAGCATATAAATATATATAAATATATCACAGCATATATATACATATACACATTTTACAACACGTTCGTAAATAATTTAAATAATAAATTATTTATTTTTACAAAAAAAATCATTTTAATGTAAACAAACACCAAAAATAAAGGGTGAAAATTACGGGGTGTTACAATCACTCTCCCTTAAAAGAGTTTCGTCCTCGAAACTTCAAAACATCCAAGAGATAAAAAGAAAATACTCTAGATAAAGAACATTAAGAAAACAGAAATCGATGGATTTTAGTTAACTAAACAACTTTGCAGGTATAAAATTTGATAACTCAAATAATATATAACTTATTTTGGAAGACCAAAGGGTTGTATAGTAAAGAAGCACGGTAACAACCATCATTTATACAATGTGAAAGAACCAAAGACAAGTAGAAAGTTTAGGTAAAAACGTTTGCACAATAAACTATAGGTAATTTTGTAAAAGAAGCAGGAATAAATATTTACGTAAAATTATAGAAGAATAAATCCTACCATACATAAATTTTTTTAGAAAAGAAATGAAGAAGAAAAAGTTCGTAAATAGATAGCCCAAACCAATTTAAATAGAGGTAACCACACGGGCTTATACTCCACTTAAAGAGATAAGAACACTTTAATAAAGAGTAGCTAGCTGCTTTATTAAAATAGCACTTACGAACACAAGTCATGACATATGTTATAAGAGCGTACGCCTCCTAAACATATATATGAAAATTAAAGTTCGCGAAAGAAATTGAAAACTTTAAAATAAATTTCACAACGACGAAACACTAATAATAAATAGGCGATAGAGTAATAAATTATAAACAGCATTTATAAAATTTGCCAAGTCGACACAAACGTGCATGGAACCACCCACTGCAACCTAGTATCAACAAAACAATATTTGAAAACCTTCTTATCAAATCAACATTAAAGTTTAACGGAATCACCCAATATATAAACTTAATGTCAACGCAAAAAGGAAATTAAATCAAATAGATAAAATGTGTGAACTTATCAAATTGACATACAAGTCAAAGGAATCACCCATTATGACTCAATATCAACTCAAACAAGTTTAAAATTTAGACTTATCAAATTGACATACAAGTCAAAGGAATCACCCATTATGACTTAATATCAACTCAAACAAGTTTAAAATTTAGACTGAGTGTATAAATTTCGTTTTCAAAGAATATAAAACAGATCAATCAAAATCAAAGAATTAAATAAGAAGTAATGAAAACATCCAAAATTTTTCTATGAAATGAAAAAGCACTAAATATTTAAAAAAAGAAACAACAAATAGTAAACGAGATCCTTTCACGCATTTGAGTTTGAAAAATAATGCTAATAAGAAAAGTAAATTAGTAAGTAAAGTAAAAGTTGTTGAATACTAACCTTTAAAACAAAATAGTTTGCATCTACATTTCAATCTAACACCAAGACAACTCATTAAAGTACTTTTATTTTCAAAGACTACAAAACTTATTACCAAAATTAAAGGCTAAACAAGGATTAGCATGAAAAATAAAAATATTAAAAGGAAAATATTTATAAATATAGATGGTCAAAGACGGTAAGAGAAATTTGAAGAATGTCTTGAAAGACAATTTCAAAACCCCTTTCTTTTTCCAAACCATTATAAAACAATTGAAATTAAACGTTTTTCAAAAGAGTATATCAAAATATTAACATTAGGAAAATTTGAAAGTCACACTAGTAGAATAAATGCTATTTGCTGCGGTTAAAAAGTGCCATATTGCTGCGGTTTTGGGCGCGCAGCAATTAAGGGGGCAGCAATAGGTATTAATTATATTGCTGCGGTTTTAAACCGCAACAATATCTTAACATATTGCTGCGGTTTCTAGCACAAAACCGCAACAATATTATCATTTTTTATTAGAAAAAATTTCAGTATATTGTTGCGGTTTCTGGTCAAAACCGCAAGAATATGACATGGTATAGAATTTTTTTTTTTTTTTTTTTGCATTTGCCAATTAAATTTGAAATATTAAAACCAAACAATTAACATATTCACTATCCATTAAATTTACAGACAAACTGAAGATAAAATGTTCATTAATATATAAAGATGAAAAATCTAATGACATCAATATTACAAAAGAATCAATGTAAAATAGAAAAGCAAAATTAAAAAAAAATTACCAATAAATGACTAATAAAAACAAATAATACTAAAAAATAAAAAACTGAAAATAAAAAAGAAATCTAACTACAAACCAAACTTAAGAAACAAAAAAAAAGGAAGATAAAAACCAAAAAAACAGAAAATTCTAAAAACAAAAAAACGAAAAAAACGAAAAAAAAATAGAGAAAAAGGTAAATAACAAAACAGATCTTGAAACTTTGAAGGTGAATGGACGTGATGATCATGATATTTATTACAGAGTGAAGCGCGATTTCCCTTTACATCACTTGAAGCTCGATTACAGTAATCGCCTTGGTTTTGATTATGGAACTGTTCGTTTCACTTATTGTAAAGCAGAACTGTTCGATTATGACCGACGACCGCGAACGAGGACCGACGACCGCGAATGCCGACCGACGACCACTAACGAGCGAACGACTTGGTGAATGAACGAACCGCCGATGAAAGAACCGCCAATGAGAGGAGAGAGGATGAACGAACCGCCGATGAGAGGAGAGAGGATGAACGAACCGCCGATGAACGAACCCCAGATGAACTTGAGGATTGTGGACGTGCTTGAGGGTGTACCCCCAATTAGAACCGTCCGATATGTAAACGGAAATGAGAGAGGAGAGAGATAGGAGAGAGAGGAGAGAGAGAAGAGAGAGAAAAATAGTTTTTGGCCTAAACGGCTGACGAGGAAGAAATGACGGAGAGAAAGAAATTTTTTTTACTTAAATGATGAGGAACAAAACCCTAATTGGGCTTCATGCATTTTTTATTTTAAAAAAGCCTATTGCTGCGGTTTTTTGTAAGAACCGCAGCAATAGGTTGCAATAATAATTTTTTATATTATATTAATATATTGTTGCGGTTTTGGTTAGAAACCGCAGTAATATGTTTGGTCAAATAGTCAAAAAATTTCAAAAAAAATTCGTTCAAACTATATTGCTGCGGTTTTCGGTCGAAACCGCAGCAATATGGTTATTTTATATTTTTTATTTTCTTTTTACGTGATATATTGATGCGTATGGGTAAAACCGCAGCAATACCACCGCAACAAATAACATTTATTCTACTGGTGTCAAAAAATAACTCTAATATGGTTATGAAATATATTAAGTTCAATAGATATAAAATATAATTTGAAATATAAACTCCAACTAGAAAGTTTTGTATGTAATAAAACAGATATGTAGTACTCACATAAAAAAAACAACACTTAATTGAAAAAGAACAGAAAGTATATATTATCTCACATAATAACAAATACTATCAAGCAACTAGCAAATAAAATAAAGGCAACGCAACACACATGACTATATTAAAAAAAAAATAAAGCTTATCTTTAATTGCAAAACACAAATAAATTAAACACACAACTAAACGGAGAAGGCTATAAATTACTTTGCTTTCGCTCCGCACTCTGATAAAAGAGAAAATAAATTACATGTAAGAGGCCCTACAAATAAGATTAACAAACTTGGTAGACTAATTCCACCAATAATACAAGTAACTATACATATAACATATGCTCCATAAGCATGAGAGCACATCACAGTCCCATAAGGCTTCCTTTTACTTACTCTACCCATCATACTCTCATTATAGTGAAACTACTAAACTTAATTCTAAACAAATTTTATATCCTATGGCTAACTAATAATTCTAAAGAATTATTAGCAACTCTTTTTCAGAGTTTAGGAACGTTTTGCTCTGATACCAACTGTAACACCCCAGAATTTCAAAGCGGAAAAGAAAGAAATAATAATAGTATTAAAAGGACGATGGTGGAAACATCGTCTTCTGGGAATGTCACTACTACAAGAAATGCGTTTAAATAACTAAGTGATAAACCAACATAAGTAAATAGTATAAAAAAATTGAATTAATTAGAGTAATAACAAAAAGAGAAAACTAACTCTTCAACTAACTAAAAGTCTAGGCCTAAAACATCTAGCTTTTTAATGCTCACAACTCAACCCGATCCCAAAACCAAAGAAGGTTCCCATCAACATAACTTGAAAAATATACAACAAACATCCACAATCAGTGGGGAGTAACTAGCGGTTCTCCCAGAATAAAAGAATTTAAGCATGATTCAGACATAAATTAATAAGAAAGGAAATAATAAAGTCAAGTCAATTACAATATGCATCCACTTCCATATAACTCACAAATAACGCAATTGAATAATAAATAGCAAGTGAGTTGGATAAAAATAAATAAATCATCTCAAGAGTACTTTTATAAAAAATAAAAGTATAGGTAAAACAAGTTATTGAGTCAGAAACCGAACGCCAGTGAATCGCAATTCACTTCCTAAGGTTTGTCAGATCGCAATCTCCAGGTTAGTCTATGGGCTTACGTTCCCCACTGCCTGTGTCTAAGAATTGGCAAACTCCCGATGCAGGGTAGAACATGCAGAACTCCCTGACCTCTCGGACGACAACAATTAACCTAAGTGTACCCCTAGTTCGCAAACCAGGTGGTTGGCATGTTCTTCACCCGGGACTACATCTATCCCACCGGATATTATTTTATCAAAATAAAATCATAAATATCATCAAAGTATCATTCATCTAAAAAAATATTCGTCAAAAGGGATGCCACCCGGCCTTGTACCCATAATTCATCAAAAGATATATCTTCAAAATTTCTTCAAAGTATGTAGTAACTTACAAACTTAGAACAAATGTTCCAACAATAAATACTTTGAACATCACTAACAGTTCAAACAGAAATGCATTATAACAAATAAGATCACCAATTAACTCCAAGGCTTTTTAAATAAATAAAACGTACACAACTAATCATTTTTACATAAATCAAACATAAACATAATGATACCCAATAATACTTACAACAACTTACTAAACACCAGCATCCAAGAACATAAAAGATCCCAAATTATTTCTGATCAACAAGCTGTTAAATAATTAAAAACAATATCCTCAATTTCACAACAAAAACTCAATAATAATTATTAAAATAATAAATACGATTAGTAAAATAACACAAAAATTATCATACGACCCTAATGTCTCTACTGACATGGTAAAATTTTTATTTCAATTTTCGGACTCTAAAAGTATTTTTAAACGTTAATTTACAGATTACTCAATAAAGCTAATATAATAATTAAATATAAAAATAAACCCCCAAAAATTACCAAAAAATTTACATAAAATGCATAAACTCACGAAAATATATAATATACAAAGAAATAATAGATACCAAGATTGACCCCAGGACTGGACGGGTTATGGACAGTCTCGGACATAGTTCAAATTAATTATATAGCGAAAGGGGGATTGTTTGGTAGGTAATTAATCTTGTCAAATGATTAATAGAAACTTTGAAAATAAAAGTTTTGAAATTTATTTTTGATTTTGGAAAGATAGTTTATTGTCGAATTAATAACTGAATGAAATTAATTTTGAAAATTTGAACAGATGTTTTGAATAGTTCGAACAGATGTTGAAAGTAATTAAAAGAGACGCAGATATGAATAACAACTTACTTTGATTGAACTTTGAATGAACTTACACAAGGATTGAGTAACAACTAATTTTGAGCGAGAGGCTTTTGTAACTGATTCCTAATATTTGCTCTCTATTTTTGTACTGAAGAAAAACACACTTAACCTTTACGATGATACAAGTAGTCTATTTATAGTACATAATTTTTTGTTGTTTTGTGAAATGCATTTGATAAGTTTGCCGCTAAACAGAAGCAGCTTTTGCTTTGTTCAGATCGCTTGTATCTTGATGCTATCCTTTGCTGATAACTTTGAGTTTGGAATTTTGCTTCCTTGGATTCATATGACTTCATGTGGAATGATGTATTGATACTATGGTTTGCTGATAACTTTGAGTTTGGAACTTTGCTTCCTTGGATTCATATGACCTCATGTGGAATGATTTGTTTAGTAAGCTCGTGGCTTCTTTTGTGTACCTTAGAGAATAATCCATTTGTCTTCTTACGATATTGTCCTTTTGTGCCTTTGGGTGATGAATGTACAATTCATAAGATAGTCAGGTAGCATACCGGATATTTGATGAATGTCCTAAATTTTGCCTTCTTGAGAGAGAAATTTGCCAGCTCTGAGTTGAGATAAGTATGGAGTTAATGGTTCAGAGTGGTTAACACCAGTAATGAGATACTCTTGTAGCCATATAGGAAAAACAACTGTTGTATTTCCACAATGGATAAAAGTAACAGGGTATTTGTCGTTTTTTCGGATTAATTCTTCAATTTTGCGGATGATGTAGAAAAACCTATATGCTCTTGCTTGAGTTGGATGTAAGACAGCGGGATCTTTGCAATAAAGATCACACTTTATTATATTAATGAGTATGAAGTAGTGGGCTGGTTTGATTTTGCCGTCCACCATTTCTATGTTGGCGCAAATGACTTCTTCATAAATCCATTCTTTCCTTTGAAGAGAACATACGATTGAAAATATATATTGCTGGAATTTTGTGAACTCTTGGAAAAATTCTGTGTCTGATTCTGGTACTTCGTAAAATTTCCTTACCAAGCCATATTTCCATAATTGAAAATATGGATCAGTTTTTTTGAATTTCTCTTATGGATATAAAGAACCCTCCAGTTTGGTAATATGAAAATATTAATATAGACCGTCCCCATGTTCGCCAAATGCTATAGGGGGATATTTTTTCGGATGTTAGGAAATTGATATACCAGGTGTTGAAGTTTTCTTGCTTTACTTTATTGATGATGATTTCCTGCATATCAGTTGGAAGCTGATATATTTGGATGATTAGTTCATATATGAAAAGTTTGGAAATTGTTTTATGTATTGTAGGTAAAGCATGGGTTTTGGCTGTTTGAGTGAGGTTATTTGATAAGTCTTTTGTGGTGGGGAAAAGTTTTTTGAGTAAATCTTGAATACCTTGGGTATGAATTCTTCTTTTTGGGGTGAGGTATAGGTTTTTGGTTTTGGAACTGGAAGATGGTTGAGTTTTCTACATCTGAAATAATTAAATGAGTAAATATGAATAAAAATTAATTTTGATTAATGAAAAATAATTTTTATGAGAATAAATCTTTTGAAATTCAACAAATATTATTACAACATCCTTTTTGACAAAACGGGGCCGACTCTTTTGAACAACAAGAGTTTGACTCATTATCTGGTTTCATTTGCAGTAGATTATCTTCACTATGGTCAGTAAAATTATGTTATGAGGAAGTTTCTAGTGAATATAAGGCTAAGATTTTTTGTTGAAGGTCTGGATCATGACCACATAATTCATTAATCTTTTGTTTTAAGTCACATTCGTTAGCCTTATGACCTACTCGTCCACATTTATAACAATAAATCGGTCTTTTGGAATCTATAATTTTCTTTGGTGGTCTGGTGGGTGCCTTAAAGGTCTTTTTATAATATGGGTCGTTATTAATAATTTTTCTAGTCGGTCGAAAATTTTCCCTATATCTCTTTTTATTGATGGCAGAGGGAGGTTGAATTTTGGGTAAACCGAATGCAGCACAAAAACTTCCTAATTCTCTACGTCTTTCCCTTTTTTCAGATGAATAATTATTTTGAATTGCTAATTCCTGACACAAAGCAATTGCTTCTTTTTTAACAAAGGAAAATATTTGCCCATAAGTCATACTATCATATGGAATTTTGTCTTGACCTGCACTTTCTCTTAATTTTAGGAATATTCTTTGAGAAAATAGGGATGGAAGACCAGATATAAACCTTTCTTTCCAAAAAGATTGATTGCAATCACCTCGTCTAAAAATATTACTAAGGAATACATCTTTATACCATCGATAATCATCTAATGTAGGACACCTAAGATTAGTAAGGACTACTTGGTTTGTTGACATTTCCTCCTTTGGATTACCAATAAAATGCATAGCAATCATATTAATAAGAATCGAGCTTCCATCTAAGGCTTGTTGTTCATTTTCTATTTTAACGTGATTAAAAATTTGAACTTTTGTTTCCATATTAATACTATTATCCCACCAATTTCTTAATTGACCAATAAAACCAGTTGTGAGAAAATCTATAATAGTATGTGTAAACACAAATTTTAGATGTCTGCAAAATGGAATCAAAATATGTGAACAAATGATAATTTTATTAATGTAAAATTATGAGTACAATCTCTAAATTAAATATCCACTGATTCGATCTCCACGAATGATTTGATTTTTTCTTGAATGAGGGCCTCCGGCTTGATCTCCTTCAAGTATGTTTTTTTAGAATAGAACGGCTTTGATGCTTGTTGTTCTTCTTCTAAATTGGATGATTTTGATTTGAATGCGTGGAGTAGGAGAGTTTTTGAACTCTGGAGCAGCTTTCTCTCTCTTTTTTTTAGTCTTCTCCTTTTTTGTTTTTCCTGACAAATGAGGAGGAGCTCTCTATTTATAGAGTTAGGAGAACCCTAGGGTTTCCACTTGACCTGCCTCTTGGGCCTCACAGACATGATAGTCCAACTTTCATTTAATGAGTCCAAAACTCAATAATAAATGATTTAATTAAAAATAGGCCACGTTTAATGGTGAACCCAAATTAATTAATTTAGAAGATCATTTATTAATACAAGTCAACATTTGACTTTAATGTGTGACGTGGCATATAATAAAAATTTTATGCCTACAAATTGCCCCCTCGAGACTATATCACATAAACGATTTTGAGTGTTTTGAGTGTGATTAAGTCTCGAAATTTTTTAACATACAACCCCATCACCTAAAACAAAGCGCGCCAATTTTTGTTGTTTGACTTTCCTTTAAGTTAACCAACTCATGATCCAATTTGGCTTGCAACAACCGAAGCCCACAAGTATTTTTAGCCAACTTTCTTCTTTCTTTTTTTTTTATTACTGCTTCATGCTTCATAAAAATAGGGTCATGAAATCCAGGATCTTCTTGTTACACCAAACACTCGGAACCATAAAGGAAGAAGATAAGATTACTTTCCATCTCTTTCGGTTTAGGATAAGTAAATCTTCAGAATTTTATCCAACTCAAAAATTTATTCCCTGAACAATTGTTTATCTTCCAGTTTTAACTGAACTATAGGTCAAAGAAGATAAAATTTTTCAATCTAAAAATCAATCTAAATCCCTTACGTTTTAGGATAGATAAATTTATAGATTTTTTTTTTATCCAACTCAAACACTTCTTCCCACACTATATATATACACCTTTGACGCCACAAATCTCACTCCACCATCAAAGCAAGACGCGACCTTCTACCGACGCGGAGGACCCGAAACCGACACCGAGCATAAGTCGAAGCCATACACACTGCCACCACTATACTGCACTGCCCCGAGGCCTTTGCGTTTCCGAGTCGTGGTCTCGCCAGCACTACCACACCCGCATTGCTCTCCCCCCTGGCCCTGCGTTTCCGAAGACGTGATCTCGCCACCATACCAGTACTACCACAACTACATTGCACTGCCCCGAGGCCCTGTGTTCCCGAGCCGTGGTCTCGCCAGCACTACCACATCCGCATTGCACTGCCCCGAGGCCCTTGGTATCTGACAGGATTACTACAACGTTGCAAGGTTTGATTTTTATTCTCTACTTGCTTATATCTTTCTTCTTCTTCTGTAAGCTTGGCAAGCACACTGTTGTTCTCCTCTTTTGGCATATCAAATTCATCCAGAAATATGAATGGAAGGTTTTGTGAGGTTTCGTGAATGGAGGAGAGAGAAAAATATGAGATTTGAAAGTTTATGCTTTTTCCCGCCAAAATAAAGCCATATAACTTCATGTCATGGAATTCATGATACATGAGTTAATGCTCACGTTTTTTTTTTTTTTTTTCAGGAAGTATATACAAATGGAGCATACAAGATTGTTGATGCTGATGGATTGCGCATAGGCCCTATCAACGGGAAGTTCTTGAAGCGTTACTATCCTTGAAGTCTTTCACCATGTACACTCCTAAGCAAGAGTATAAACTGCATATTCATGTAATAAACACAAAAAAAAATTTAGTGTTTGACGAACTACGTTGGCTTGATCTTGTGGAGTGAATTCCTTTGCTTCACAAGTACGTAGGCAGCTTGAAGAAGTCATCTATACTTCAAGTCCAGCCCCACCAAAAAAAAAAAAAAAAAAAAAAAAAAACAAAACAAAAAATACCCTTCATTGTAATACTCCTGGCCCGCAAGAGTATAAACTGTGAACGGCGAAAACCAAAATGAAAAATGTAATACTCCTGGCCCGCAAGAGTATAAACTGTGAACGGCGAAAACCAAAATGAAAAATGTAATACTCCTGGCCCGCAAGAGTATAAACTGTGAACGGTTTAAAAGAATAATAAAACATAAATATTCAGACATTTGTCTTATAAGAGAATCAAACATGTATTGCAAGTATTCTTTATTACTAAGTCAAATGGTTATGTATTCTATTTCACAAAAGAAAATGGAATAACAAACTAAGAAATGCACTAGTCTCTTAAATCAAAACTAAAAAAAAAAAGAGGGAAGAAAGAGTGATCTATGGTTCCCATTGCAGGGTCTTCAACGCCTCGTGGACCTCATCAAGACACCCTTTGTTGCCGATAGCTCAGTCTCCACTCGCTTGAATCGACAACTCGTTCTTCAAGAGAAGTATGTGATTTTGTCAAGACTTTCACTGTTGTTGCATGCTCCTCAAGAAGGTGTTTTGAATCTGCAATGACTATCACAAGATTGTTCTCCTTGATGGTCAGCTCTGCGAGTTCTGCCTTCAATCGAGTTTGGTTTTGGTGGATGTCTTTCATCTCTCCTTCAAGTGTCCGGACTCGTTCTTCTTCCTTGTGCGACGACTCACAGCACTACTCAAGTCTGATTCTGCTGTCAAAAGTTGTTGCTCAAGCACGCTCAAAGCAGGTTTCTCGCATGCGCCTTTTGTTGAGAACGAAATCTCAAGCCACACTCTATGTACTTTTCAGCAAGCCCTTGTAAGAAGGAAATGTCGATACCTTTGCTCGTAATATACTGGAAAAGCTCTTCACATTCCTGCTTTAAATCGTGTATTTCTCAGGGGGTTTCCAATAACTTCTTCCTAATGGCCTGGACCATATAGCTCGCAGCATGTCGCTCTGCTCGTGAGATCACATCTCGAACATTTTGAGAAGGCGTCTTAGCAGAAACAGGAGGGACATCAACAATGTCGCTAGACTCTCGCATCAAAATGCAGGCGCAGTTTGGACTATGACAGGATCATGCGAGGCATCAATCAACTCTTGATCCGGAGAAGCGAATGTATTGTTGCAGGCTCGAAGCTCCTCAGCAATGTCCATTTCACTCTGGTCATCCTAAATACACAAAGAAAGAAGTAGGATGTAAGAATCAAAAACAAAAGGAAAAAGGAGAATGAGGTAGAACATTAAGCACTTACGTGTGTTTCCTCATGATCTGATTCCTCATCATAGCCATTACCGAAGATGTCGTCAAAAACCGATTTCTCGTCTTTACCACCTTTTGCAACAACTTCACGCGGAAGGGGAGGTACACAATGACTTGTTAGCTTGACCTTCAGCTTGATTTCTCTTCAGGCTCGATGAGGATCTTGGCAGCTTTCTCCTTTGGTGAACTAGGAGAATCATTCACCTTTCTTTTTCTTAACTTACTCTGGCCACGAGTTTTAGAGACATCTGGAGGACTCGAAGGGCGCAACGAATAAGTTAGTGAATAGACCGATTTCCACCAAGATACAAAGGCAGGGGTAGTCCGAGCTTGGATGCTAGTACAACGACCAGGTATCAGGAAAGAGGAGTTGGTCCCAAGGAGAACACTCGTGCTGAATAGGCTAAATAAGCGATCCTGTCTGGGAAATTTTGGATCTCCAGCTCGCCAGGCAAATCTTGGTAAAAACCAAATTGTCGACTAAACCTATGAGGGCTGTACTGCTGAATCACGAAGCAATTATCATGCCTCAAGGTTACAAAGCTAGATCTCATACTAAGGAATAGTCCAGCGGTCTGACGGGATTGCATGTTATCATCAATGAAATCTTCATCCCTGCTTCTGTTCACAAAAGTAGCAAGCCAAGAAATTGACTTGTTCGATCGGATAAGAGACCTTGCTTCTGAGCTATTGAAAGATAAGGCCGCTTCATGACCATGAAAATTAATCATACGGGCACCAACTGAAACATGTGCGGTTGAGCGATGGCTTGGAAAGTAGCTGGCAATCCAAGCATATACAAAATGCGCAGGAAATGAACCCGATGTTTGCCTTGGTGAAGAGGAAATACAAAGCTCTCCCATGCCTCTATAAATGCTCGCAAGGACAGGAATAGCTAAGGAAATTTCACGACCGCTTGCAAGGTATGATGCAGGTTTGAAAACGCCAGGAGGAATATGACCCTGATTCTTTAAAGGAAGGGCAAAAAGAGCAAATCCAGCATGAAAGGAAAGCTGCGAGATAGGTTTCACGACGATGAGCCTCCGGAATGTCTAGGTCAAGAAGCGCTCCATGATAGTGTCGCCCCATGGCTGAGGGTTCCCAAATGCTGAAAAATCTTTGCATATACGGGTAAATTGCCTTTTTCGTGTGCTTTTGGGTGGTGCTGATATGGGAGAGTCACGGAACCAAAAACGACACCATTCTTCAAAAGTGACACCTGACCTGTTAGATTTTTGGTTAAGTGGCGAAAAGCTTTGAACAAGTATGTACAACTGTGGGGAAGACGTAGATCGTGCTCCGCTTTGGCTTCTTCAAACACTTTGCAGGGATCACCTCGTCATAAAGAAGACCAGAGAGGGCAAACCACCAAGGACATGAATGTCCCACAAGCTGATAGACATCTCTCCCTCCGAAAGAAGTACAGTGTTCGTTAGAGGCACCATGATTCGCAGAAGGTTTGCATAACTGAAATGTCACACCTATAAATGAACATGGATGCATAGACAGCATCGAGTAGATGGATACGGGAAAGGGCACTTCTGAAATGCGCAAGATGTCTTCTAACCACTCCCAATAGCAGGGATGTGCCTGAACTCGACTCCAATGTGCATATTCGGACTCCACCTAGCCTCTTTTTGTGAAATGCGTTCAGAATGTAGGCAGTGGTTTGATCTCAGTGCATGAATAATGATGGGAGGCGAGAAGAACTGGTTTCGAGGGTCTCTGGGTAGAGTTTGCCTTCACAAATTCTTCCACCAATATTTCAGGCTGGGAGGGTAATGTAATACTACCCAATCCTTCGCAAAAGGTCCGATCATGGGCTATATGGACGTAATTGGGATTTAAGTTCATCGTTTGCATCGTCAACAGTCTCCATATGATCTCCAGTAGATGCTTTGACGGATTCAAATCGCACCATGTTGTTCCTGAAAAATTAAAAAGGGAAGTAAAGTCAAAATGGTACATATATAATCACAGACAAAATCACATACTTCTCTTGAAGAACGAGTTGTCGATATCAAGCGAGTGGAGACTGAGCTATCGGCAGCAAAGGGGTGTCTTGATGAGGTCCACGAGGCGTTGAAGACCCTGCAATGGGAACCATAGATTACTCCTTTCTTCCCCTCTTTTTTTGTTATTTGATTTAAGAGACTAGTGCATTTCTTAGTTTGTTATTCCATTTTCTTTTGTGAAATAGAATACATAACCATTTGACTTAGTAATAAAGAATACTTGCAATACATGTTTGATTCTCTTATAAGACAAATGTCTGAATGTTTATGTTTTATTTATTTTTTTAACCGTTCACAGTTTATACTCTTGCGGGCCAGGAGTATTACATTTTTCATTTTGGTTTTCGCCGTTCACAGTTTATACTCTTGCGGGCCAGGAGTATTACATTTTTCATTTTTTTTCCGCCGTTCACAGTTTATACTCTTGCGGGCCAGGAGTATTACAATGAAGATTGTTTGTTTTTTTTTTTTTTTTTTTTTTTTTGTGGGGCTGGACTTGAAGTATAGATGACTTCTTCAAGCTGCCTACGTACTTGTGAAGCAAAGGAATTCACTCCACAAGATCAAGCCAACGTAGTTCGTCTAACACTAATTTTTTTTTGTGTTTATTAATGAATATGCAGTTTATACTCTTGCTTAGGAGTGTACATGGTGAAAGACTTCAAGGATAGTAACGCTTCAAGAACTTCCCGTTGATAGGGCCTATGCGCAATCCATCAGCATCAACAATCTTGTATGCTCCATTTGTGTATACTTCCTGAACCCATACGGGCCATCCCATTTTGAGTCGAACTTGCTCCCTGTTTTGCGAGAGACAATGATGGGCCTCTTCACGGCAAGGACCATATCTCCAACTTGAAAAGAACGTACTCGCACCTTCTTATTGAATGCACGTGTCAGACGGGCTTGGTAGCATTCCAACTTCTGTTGTGCTTCAAGTCTTTTTTCATCAAGTGCTTCTAATTCTGCCAGCCGAATCTTAGCATTTTCTTCCGCCGTAAGATTTCTTGAATGGCTATCCTCAATGATGGGACTTGTATTTCCAATGGCAATACTGACTCTACTCCATACACGAGTGCATAGGGTGTTGATTGAGTTGGTGTTTTATACGTAGTACGATATGCCCACAATGCTTCACCAGCTTCTCATGCCAATCTCGCTTATGCTTCGATACAACCTTACTGAGCAAAGTGCAAATGTTTTGTTGAAAGCCTCAGCCAACCCATTAGCAGGAGCTTATACATCGAGGACTTACGTTGTGCAAATTTGAACTTCTCACAGAGCTTGTCATCAATCTGTTGCAAAATGGTGTGCCATTGTCTGTGATTATATAACGAGGTACACCGTAGCAATATGATGTAATTTCGAACAAAATCAACGACATTTTCCTTCTTAACTTCTCGAAGAGCAACTGCTTCTGCCCATTTGGAGAAATAGTCTGTGCCTGCGAGGATGTAGGCGTGGACCGGCCGAGGACTTTGGTGTGATTGGACCAACAACGTCGAGACCCCACGCTTCAAATGGCCAAGATGTCACAGTAGGATGCAGTGGCTCCGGAGGCTGATGAATGAATTGGAATGATATACTGACAAGCTTCGCATCTTTTTGCAAATTCCATGGAATCTTGAACCATGTTGGCCAAAAATACCCCAATCTTTTGATCCGATCGTGAAGCTTTGGACCAGCTTGATGGGCACCGCAAACTCCTGAATGAGCCTCTTCTAATGTTTTGATCGCTTCTTCGTCTCCAAGGCACCGCAACCGGTTCCAAGAAATGAACGTCTATAAAGCGTCCCTTGTAGTAGATGAAGCGCGGAGCTCGTCGTCGAATTTCCGTCTTGTGTTTAGGATCACTTGGCAACTTTCCATGTTCTAAGTAATCTATGAGTGGTTGACGCCAATCATTTACATTTACTTCATAAACTGAGACTGCATTGGCACCTTCTTCTATTCCATCTTCAAGAGGTGTCACCACCCATCGATTGCAAACCGGGACTGACATGCTTTCTTCTGCCCCCAGTGCCAATGTGGCTGCAAGGTTAGCAAGTGCGTCTGCCATCTTATTGGCACTCCTTGGAACGTGCTGTAATTTGACGCTGTGAAATGTCCCCAACAATTGTGAAGCATGTCTGTGTAGGGTATCAAATCCTCTTTCTTGACATCATAATCATTAAGCAGCTGATGTATCACCAATTTGGAATCTCCATAAACATCCAGGTCCTGGATCTCCATCTCTTTGGCCATTTGAAGTCCAAAAATAAGCGCCTGGTACTCAGCGACATTATTGGAACAAAGCTCGGTAAGAACAAAAGAGTACGTGAGGATATGTTTTTCAGGAAAATAAGAATCACCCCCCAGCACCATCTTGTCGCGCAGCGCCATCAAAGTACATTTCCCATGGTGGCAAGATGTCGATATAGAAGACTTCCTCTCCAGGTAAATCGTCTGAGAGTTCCCAATCTGACGGGGTTGGATGATCCGCCAAGAAATCCGCCAAAGCTTGCCCCTTAATCGCCTTCTGAGAGACGTATACAATGTCATGTTGGCTTATGAGAATTGCCCACTTCGCGATTCGTCCGGACAATACTGGCCTTGACAAGATATACTTGATGGGATCCGCTTTGGAGATCACCCGCACGGTGTGTGCTTGCATGTAATGCTTCAATTTTTGAATGGCAAAAATCAACGCTAAACACATCTTCTCAATGGAGAATAATTCAGTTCTGCGCCCACCAATGTTCGACTAAGGTAGTATAGAGCTTTTTCTTTACCTTCATCGTTTCTTGCACATAATGCCCCCAATGATCTTCTTGAGCTGCGATGTAGAATGAAGGCCTTCCTGAACTGTCCCCCAAGACCGAGGTGTAGATAAGTACTTTTTGATGCTTTCGAAGGCCCTGTGACATGACTCGTCCCATTCGAATGGAGCACCTTTCTTCATAAGATGACTAAAGGGATGGCATCGCCCAGCTAAGTTTGAGATGAAGCGTCGGATGTAGGCTAGCCTTCCTTGGAGTCCGCGTAATTCTCTAAGATTTCGTGGAGGTGGCATGTCTTGGATTGCTATGATCTTGGATTGGTCAATCTCAATTCCCCTAGTCTCACAACGAATCCCAAGAACTTACCAGAGGTGACCCCAAATGCGCACTTCATAGGATTCATCTTTAACTGATACCTACGCAATTTCTCAAACACGTTACGCAAGTGAAGTAAATGATCGCCTCGCTTCTTTGATTTGACAACAAGATCGTCGACATAGCACTCAACCGTCTTGTGCATCATGTCTTCAAAGATCTTTTGCATTGCACGTTGATAGGTGGCTCCTGCATTTTTTAAGCCAAAGGGCATCACCTTATAGCAGAATATGCCTTTTGGTGTGCGAAAAGCTGTTGCTTCTTGATCTTCTGGAGCCATCAGGATCTGATTATACCTGCAGTGCAATCCATGAAAGACAAGGCTTCATGGCCGGTCGTAGCATCAATCATTATTTCAGTGACTGGCAACGGGAAATCATCCTTGGGACACGCATCATTCAGGTCCCTGAAATCTACGCATACACGCAACTGACCATTTTTCTTCCTCACAGGGACAATATTTGCGATCCATGTAGGATATTTGACTTCACGAATGAAACCTGCATCGATGAGCTTATTAACTTCATTTTCAATTTCAGGTATTAACTCAGGTCGAAAGCGTCTTTAGGCTGCTTCTTTGATGAAACCCCTTTCTTTATGGCTAAACGATGTACTACCACTCTTGGATCTAACCCGGGCATCTCTTTATAGCTCCATGCAAAGACATCTTTATACTCCATGAGTAGCTCAAGATACGCCTTTTCTTCTTCGTGGGTGAGCAATGCACTGACAAAAATTGGTCGTGGCTCATCTGGAGTGCCAAGACTCAACTCTTTTAGATCATCGACTGTGGACTGACCTCCATCTTCGAGTGTTTTCGGGGCCTCGCCGTTTCCACTTCCTCATCTTGGCCTTCAGCTTCACAAACCGTGACATGATTGCAGGAGGCGGCCGTTTCTTCATCTGACCCTTCATTTTGGACAATAGAGGGCTTTTGATTTGTGAGAACTATGGTGTGGCCTCGCACAGTAAGAGACTTGCCCATTTTTACCTCTAAAGTTGAGAAACGCTTCATTCGAGATGGTATGGTACTTCTGACCTCCTTCTCCAATTTGAATTCACCTTCCGCTTTACTACATCCTTCCGTCGCCATTGTTGTTTGGAATTAACTTTGCTTTTCCAATTCGACTGAAGACAGATTTCTTGCACTGCGTGTCTTTTCCCAGTCTGTTGAAGACGCTTCTTTTAGATGAATATGGTTTGCATCCTTGCGCCTTCCAGCTAACCGTTGAAAGATCGGACTTGACGATGGAGACTTTTCTCGTCCTTCAAGCCTGTCAAACACCGAACATTGTGGTTGAATCGAAGCAGGTTTAATCCTGTCAAAGACAGATTCCATCTTGATTGGCAAAGTATTTTCTCCTTCACTTTCCTCCAATTCTTCAACTGCAATGTATTGTGTTGCTTGTATTGGTTTCGTCGTGCTGTTATTCTAACCGGCTTAGATTCCGTGAATCCCAGGCCAACCTTCTTACAAAAACACGCTCTCCTTGCTTCTGGAGATTTTGCTGAGTCTTGCTGAGGCCATAAGCTTTAGCTTCTATGACCTTCCCCATAGGCTCTGGATTAGAGAAATCGTATCCAGAGTTCTCCATAAGCTTATACGCAACCGGATCAAAACCTTCTTTTCTCGGCTTGGCGTTTCTGATGATTTCTCGAACCCGGAAGTGGCACGCTGCTTATTTTTGAGTCGTTATCTTTGCACTGGTAAAGTCATTCTTTCAGAAATAACTTGTTTTCTTTCACCCTGCGTGGTACAGGTTTCGTTTTTGCTTCGTTGCCCCACATTGTGCAAAAGGAGATTGACCTTTCTTACGCCTCGACATTGGAATATAGCGCAGCACTGGCGCGTTGAGGTAGATTTGGCTACACTTCTTTCAAAGAGACCTTCTCATCCTTGCTTTCATCAATCTCTATGATCTCTGCTACTGCAAGCTTCTTCGAATGAAACTCCGCCTTGATTGGCTCTTGCTTGACAAACAACTCTTTCCTGTAGATGCAATCTCTACTGGCATGACCTTTAGGCTCCTGCTGCTCAATATAGAACTTCGCATCGGCAAAATGTGACTCAGCTTCAGAGAATGGGTTCACATCTGCACTTACCTTTCTTTCGCCATTTCTATAGTATTTGAGGCATTGATGCAAGGTTGATGCCACAACGCCATTTTCATGCATCCAGGGCCGCCCTAACAACAAGTTATAAGATGTCTTCGAGTCAATCACATGGAAGACTGTGGTTGCCATCATCTCCCCTATAGACAAATCAACTCTGATCATCCCCATGGCTCGTTGACCTCCTAAATTGAATCCTTGTATCATCAAGCGGCTTTCCGACAAATCCTCCCTAGTGATCTTCAATTTCTCCATAGTAGCCTTAGGCATGATATTGACTGCGGACCCTCCATCAATAAGAATGCGGTTGATCTTTTGCTTTCGAATATACCCAACAAACAAAGAGTGGTCTGTATTATGGGGTTTTGACCCCAACATAAGATCAGCATCTGTGAATGCCAAGGCTGCGCTGCATGCGCACAAGGATCAGGATGGTTGTCATAAATTCCTTGCTCAATATTTTCCTTAGATGTATAATGAGTAGGATTTTCTATGGCGCGTGCAAGAGCAAATCGCATTTCTTCTGGGAGGGAAAGAGCTTGTCGCCATCCCATACGTGAAGGAACTGTTTCCAACAATGCAAGAATTTTGGCGTCTCTTACAGGATCATTACCATGATTGAGATTTTCTTTGGGAAGATGGCTTTGTCCACCTTGCTCCTTTCCTTCTTCTGCTACGTCACAGGTCACCATATTAACCGAAACATCTTCGAAGTATTCTTCAGGAAAGAATTCGTCTAAGTGATGGGAATTCGTGCCTCCTGTTCAAGAAGATCAATAGGTAAGACATCACATTTCCTAGTGGGTTTTCTCTCCTTCTTCACCTTAGAGCGTCTGGGATGTTTCTTCTTTTGATGTCGTTTTCTTTGTCGAGGAGGTTGTGACTTTGGCATCACCTTCTTTTTCTGCTGCCTTCTTGTGACTAAAGTCCAGCCTTCTTCTTCTTCATGAGGCATGGGAGCCAAATCTGAATACTCGTGATGCAATGTGCACGCCAAATCCACCACTTCCACCATGACTGGCTCCAGACTTCCGAACTGAATGAGTCTTATTTGCTTCACTCGTCGTTGTATGGGAAGGCTTCCAAAATAACTGAAGCATGATTTGATTCCACCGTATCATCAAGATCTAGAACAATCTTCCCGTCATTGGCAAGTTGCATGATCTTCTCCTTCAGTGTGATGCACTTCTCGATAGGATGACTTACCAAACGGTGGTAACGACAGTAGTTCGGATCAGATGTTCTCCCTGCCTCCTCCGGTCGCTTGGAGTCGGGCAATTCTATAATTCTCTTCTCGAGCAGATCCTCCAACATTCCTGCTAAGTCAGAATCTGGGAAGGGATACTTCTTAGCCTGCAATTCTTTCAACGTGAGTCTATCTTTCTTACCATTCTTAACAAATGACCCTTTCTTTTGTTCATCTTTTGGTTTTGCAGATATCTTCACCGGAGCAGACGTAGTGGTGACTGCAAAAGACTCCTTTGCAGAACTCTTGAAAGGCTTGTCATTCTTTTTGAAGTCCTTCTTCTCCTTCTTGTACTCTGAAGAACTTCCTTCACGGTTGGCGATAGTAAGCTCCATATCATGGGCCCGTGTTGCCAGTTCCTGGAAAGATTTTGGTTTGATACCCTGCAAAATGTACAAAAGATCCCATTTCATACCTTGAATGCACATCTCCACAGCAGAAGTTTCTGACAGGCGATCCTTGCACTCTAGACTCAGAGCACGCCATCGATTAATGTAATCAACAACAGGCTCGTCCTTCCATTGTTGCGTCTTGGTTAACTCTGTCATGCTTACTATGCGACACGTACTGTAAAATCTGTTCATGAACTCTTCCTCCATCTGGTCCCAACTGCTGATGGATTCTGGTGAAAGATCTGTGTACCAATCGAAGGCAATTCCCTTAAGGGAACGAACAAATTGCTTAACAAGCAAATCTCCTGTGGTCCCAGCATTGTTGCAAGTCTCCACAAATGTGCTATATGCTGCTTAGGGTTTCCCTTGCCATCAAATTGTTGAAATTTTGGAGGTTGATAGCTACTTGGCATTTTCATCTTGTCAATCCGCTTGGTATATGGCTTTACGTAACGATAATTGCCATGAGAATCTCCAACCAATTGCATTTTGAGCGCACTGGCTATCATATCCTGGATTTTTTGAACACTTACTGCATCACCATCCGGCTTTTCACCCTTCGAGCTATGTTTGGATCCGCGGCATTGACTGCTGTCGGCATCCGAATCACTTTCACTAGGGCGTTTTCCAAGCTTCTTCTGCAAGGCAGCAATCTGGGCGTCTTTTTCTTCTCCATCCTTCATCATCCTTTGTATGAGATTCTTCATCTCGACCAATTGTTCTTCAATTGTTTTGGCTTCATGTACCATGACAGTAGCAACGCGGGCTCTTGCATTGCTTTGAACAGATGCAGAATTGACGGATGTGATGAGGAGGAGAAACCACTGTTACAATCATCATCCCGTCGGGCACGTTCCTTGGTTCAAACAGGGGATTCGAGGAGAACCCTTCGAGTAGAGCATCATCTGAATCTGACTTCTCATGTGTGAAAGGGTTTGCATTGAATACAGCAACTTCACGCGCTCCAAGGAAAAATGGCGCCATGGATGATTCCGAAGTGGATGAAAGACTTGGTTTAGTGCGCAATTTGGTAGGTATAGATGCCGCGCAAGTTGGAAGCAGCATTCCTGATAGCAGCCTTCTTCGTACCCCTAGTATGGAAACCAAGGGTTACGTCATCAATAAAATCACCCAGAGTCATGGATTTTCGCTGGAATTGATCAGGATTCTCCACATCAGAATGAGAGATGTTCTTCTTTGGTGCCATTTCTTGGAAAAGATTTGAACTTTGTTTGGAGAAAGAGATGAGTGGTAGAGATGTCCCACCGAGCGTGCCAAAAATTTGTAAACACAAATTTTAGATGTCTGCAAAATGGAATCAAAATATGTGAACAAATGATAATTTTATTAATGTAAAATTATGAGTACAATCTCTAAATTAAATATCCACTGATTCGATCTCCACGAATGATTTGATTTTTTCTTGAATGAGGGCCTCCGGCTTGATCTCCTTCAAGTATGTTTTTTTAGAATAGAACGGCTTTGATGCTTGTTGTTCTTCTTCTAAATTGGATGATTTGATTTGATTTGAATGCGTGGAGTAGGAGAGTTTTTGAACTCTGGAGCAGCTTTCTCTCTCTTTTTTTTAGTCTTCTCCTTTTTTGTTTTTCCTGACAAATGAGGAGGAGCTCTCTATTTATAGAGTTAGGAGAACCCTAGGGTTTCCACTTGACCTGCCTCTTGGGCCTCACAGACATGATAGTCCAACTTTCATTTAATGAGTCCAAAACTCAATAATAAATGATTTAATTAAAAATAGGCCACGTTTAATGGTGAATCCAAATTAATTAATTTAGAAGATCATTTATTAATACAAGTCAACATTTGACTTTAATGTGTGACGTGGCATATAATAAAAATTTTATGCCTACAGTATGTTCTTGAGCATTCCTTGACCTATAAGTAGTTATGGCCATAGTCATTTCAGAAAGAACATTTGATATTTCATATTCTGATTTTCCATCGATATTCCATTCATAAACTGCAATTCCATCATATTGTGAGTCTCTGAATTTATGTCGTTCTTCATATTGAATATATGGTGGAGTAGGTCTAGTATAATAATTTCTACTAGAGACATTTTTTCAAGAACTATTATTTATTTTATTGATTTTTTCATCGTCATCATCTAACTTGATTGATTTATTTGAACTATATTTATCCAAAACATTAATATAATTAGTTGACTTGGAAGTACTTAGATTAGATAATTTTTCTTCAATCTTACTAATTAAAGGAGTTGTTTTTTCAGGTAAATTAAGAGATTTTTGACGATGTATAGGAATTCTTGAAGTATTAATATACGGAGCAGCTATGTCGAAGGGAAATTTTGTTTCCTTTTTATTTATAGATAAAGTTTCTAATTTAGATGTAATGTCATCAATATCAGGATATTTTTTTTGACTCTAGTTGCATAGATAATATTTCTATTTGTTTTGAAATGGTGGTGAGAAGTTGGTTTGAATAATTATTTTGGTGATATTTTTTTTTATATCACCTAAGTTGGCAGTGGAGGAGTTGTCATCTCTCTTCCTCTTTTAAAAGGAGCCATAACGAAAGATCCTTCATTATTATTAACTTGTATTTCAGTCAACGGAGGATGAATAGACTTAATTATACTTCCATCTTTTAAAGTCCAACTTTGAATTAAACTACCTGTCATGTTTATTTGGTTTTTATTAAAAGGGTAAAATATATTATTTTTTATGGTGTAAGTTGAAAACCAGATGAAAAAGGAATATTAATTTCTAATTTTTTCATATCAGAAATCCATTCTAGTCTGACATGATTTCTAGCAATTTGATCAAAACATCCAAAGAACCAATCTTTTTTATCATTATTTTGTTTTGAATAAAAGTCATTATGAATATATTCTAAGTATATGAAATTCCTTTTTAATAACATTAATAGAGGAAAAGGTAGGTGGTTTCATAGCTGAAGAAGTAGGTGAATTGGAATTAGTAGAAGATTCTCCTACTGGTTCAGGTATTGGGTTTTTATAGCTGAATTTTGAAGATTCTTCAAAATGAATTTTTAGAAGCAGACATGTGAGGATTATTGTAAGAATTATCTTCATATGAAGGTCGAGCATTTTCATAAGAGGTTGATGGTCTAGCCCGTTCATAATTAGTACCTAACTTTATTATTAATTGACGATCAGGTTCTTCTATGATTTGATCAATTTTCTTTTAAGTAATTTTTCTAGGAGGAGGATTATAATGAATTAAAAATTGTTTAGGAATAGTAATTTCATTCCATTTTAATTTCTTAGGAATAAAAGTAGCCGCACTTTCAGTTTCAACTTTTAAGATTATTGTTTCATCTATAGTGGGATGAAGTAAACATTTTGGATTTAGTTGAGAAGATAAAAGTCTAAAATAGATACGGTAAATTAATGCGAATTTTTCAACATATTCCCTAAATTGTACTGTTGAATTATTTGAAAGATGGACATCTAGAACTAAAGTGTCTAGTATCCATGGATCGGTTAAGTCTACTGTAAAGTTTGGACAACAATTAAAGTAGATTGGGCCATTACAAATATTAGTTTGGATCATAGCTAAAAGGGAATCTTTATAGCCAACTAAGCGATTATCTCTAAGAGCTATATATATTGGACAATCAAGACCTTCTCTAGACAGTGGTTTTAAGGCTATTTGAACCATACCAAAATGAATATACCTATATGTTTTCAAGTATTTATCTATAGATGTCTTATTAACTAATTTAATACTTTGAAATTCCTGATTTAAACTCGTAGTTTCCTCATGATGCTTAATAGAAAAAGCAGTCTTAAAATCAAGTTTCCCTATTTGATAAATTGTGACGATATGTTTCCTAGGTATAGTCCAGTTTTGAAAATTAATCGGAAAAGATATTTCCTTACTTTGTACTACGTTTGAGTTATCACTATCATGTGAAAATAATTTTCTAACAAAAGTAGTCATGATCATATAATAATAAAATTTAATGCATGTAGCAAATAAGTAAATGCATATAAATGGGACTAACGGGACCACCCTTACCGGGACCACCCTTACCGGGACCACCTTTTCTCCTCTTAACGACTGACCAACGAATTTAACAAGGGTGACCAACGTCTGACAAACACTTAGTGCATGTTCTTAACTACTAAACCCACAAAATTATATTTTAATGATGTAGGTAGCTTTTAGTGAAAAGTACTAATACTAGATAGTTAAACTAAACTTAGTACATATAAAGATAATAGGTTTTCTTTTAAATAATCAGGGCTTAAACTATTCTAATATAATATAGTAGAAGTTATCAAGCAATCGTAGTGAAGTGCAACTTCACGTATGAAGTGAAGATGTACATCATAGTTACTAAGAAACAAAACCACAAAAGGACGAAATAGCAACCCATCCTAATTTTAACACTATTAATAGTACTAGTATGAGTAATTAGACTGTTTTAGGCTTAATATCGGCAGATCCTACCCCCCGGCGATTTTTTGGCTCGGATACTAAGAGAAAAAAAATGATTTTCGAAAAGTTTCAAAACACCATAATTTTAAATAAAGGGGAGATTTAGGTTTTTTTTGGGTTTATAGATTGGTGAATTGACTACTAGCTTTAATTTTAGTCTTTTTCATAAAACTTGTTAAACACACCCAAGTCTCGATTGAACTATTAAATAGATAATTAATCTTAGCTTTGCTTCCAATTGTTGTCAATTGCAAGCTGTAAATTCTAGGGATGATAGAAAATCAAGGACAAACTTTTAGGGGAAATAAACAAAGACAAAATAAACAAAGAAAAATATAAAGGGATCTAAAAAGGGAAATGGGAAAGGCTGAGCAGAAGAACTCAAAAGGAGTAAAAAAGTGGACATGAGTCGGGATTAAGGGGAAAATAAGAAATATATTGTTAGTAATAAGGGTTAAACGTAGAAATACCTCCCCATGCTTAATTCAGGGCACATGCATAAACTGAGACAAGATATGCACAGACTAAGAAAGATTCGGTCATGTCAATCCCAAATAGATAAGACAACCGACGATAAGCTAACGACTCTGTATACATTGCACTAACCAAGCTTGTGAATTTATTCAATGAGAAAGATGCACGGCTTAGCGCCTAATAATTTGGATGTCAAGCGTATATTTGTGTTGACACAAGAATAATTTGGAAGAATTACAAGCCACCTTAATAACTAAGAAATACTTCAAAGGACCCAAATCTATCAGTTTAAAGCAATTACTTAAATAAGACATGAAAGCGTTAGTTGCAATGGAATCGTTACAAGAAATAATAAGATTAAAAAATACCATACTCAAGCTTTGAAAACCAACAACAATGCACTTGTTTTAGACCATACAAAAAATTTTGCAGATTACAAACCAGTTTGGGATTAGAACAGTCGAAATTAGGAGTAGCTTTCATGTACACTTTCTTCCTATCGATCAATATGAAGCAACCATGGCAAGGAAAGCACGAACAATAGTCATTTTTGTAACAAGCAAATATCTCATTGTAGTCAATTCAACCTTTTGGATAATTACTTAAAACAACTCATCAGGACTTAAGACGCTGAACATCAGTTTTAGCACAAAATTTTGTCCGGTAAACCCATTAACTCCCCAAAGCACGCTTCCTAAGAGGAAGCTATTCTAGAGTCCAAGTGTCATTATCTTTAAAAACACATATTTCAACTTGCATAGAAATTTTTCAATTTGCTTCAAAAGATCGAGGTTCTTGATGAGAGATTAGAGATTCAAGAAGCTTCCAGTAATTAATAAAAATAATTGCCATAATTTAAAAAGTGTGCTAAATGATAAAGAGTATTAAAGAAGGATGACAGAGACGGGGTGTTGGAATATTTACTTTTCTTGATAATAGCATGATGAACAAGATCCATAACAATACAAATGGAACCTTGGTCTGCATACTATGACCCAGTTGTAGGGATTGATTAGTACTCCCTTCAACTTTTATTAGATTACCCACGTCTTGGGTAGATAGTTTTAGGAGAAATATTTGTGCGGGTCATAAAAGGAAAGAAAAAGAATCAATTTATTGCGTATTTTAATGAAGTTAATGTTGTGGGCCAAAAAAGTGAGAATGTAAAGAGAATAATATAAAACTAACCATACCATTTCAGAAATAGAATAAAAGAAGTGGGTAAACTAATAAATGACAACCCAAAAAAGGTGGACAAACTAATAAAAATCTAAGTGAGTAGTATGTAGTGGATCAGGAGAAGAAGGGGGTAGAGGACTTGCAGTTTAGGTTGGAACAAGAAAAAGAAAAGTTGAAGTGTGGACCTAGGTGAGACAAGAAGGGGAAGTTAGGGGTATGTGTAGTTTTCATCTTTTAGGAGTGCATGTTTACACTATTTACATTATTTTCAAAAGTGAAGTTATTCTTGTGCAATGTTTTTACTAATTTCTTTGTATTGGATCCTCTCTTGGGTCTTTTTTTTAATATTATTTCTTCAAAACTAATTCTTATTAAGTTGAAGTTATTTAGTTTTGTAGCCCTTTGTTTAATTATATTCTTGTGGGATAATATTAAGCAAAACCAATTCTTTAACCTAAGGATTTAAATAGATGAGTTAAACAATTAAACCCATTTATTAAACCATTTTCTTACGAAAAAAGCCCCCTAACATTGAAAAGGAACGGAGAGGAAGATTTTCCGTCAATTATTCCACTTGAAGTTGTTGCACTCTCACCCCTCTCGCTCTCTCAAATATTTTCTTCTTCTTCCTCTCTAATTAACTCCTTTAGAGCTTTGCAATTTTTCTTAACTCATTCTTTTGTCTTAAAAGGTTAATATTTTATAATTGAACACAATGCTTGAATTATTGTATTATCATGCTTGGAATATTTCGCTTGTATCATTATCACATGTGATTGATGTGTTATTTTTTTTTTAACCAGACTAAACAGATCTAAACCTAAGTTTGCATTGTTGCCTTCTTTGTATTCTGAAAACTCTTGTAATTTTATGAAATTTAATATGATTTCTTCTAGAAAAATTATGTTATTACAAACGAACACTTTTTCTGTAATGATTAATGGATGGGTGACAGATAATTAATAAGACCTAATATTTTTGGATAAACCTAAAGATTTTTAGACAATCGTATTAAAAATCGTGAAAGTACTGCTACTGTTGGTGGCATGTCTGATGTAGCCACAATGCGCAAGACGCATGGAGCTTCGTCAAGCGCATCCACTATGCGTGGCGCGTAGTGGATTAGCATCAGGCACATATCTTGACGCATCACTAGTCCGTGAGAATATTGTGTGTGCGATGATATTTCAAAAGTTAACTTTTTAAAAATTTTATATCCTTCCTAGTTGTGTTTTATTTTATGAACCATTAAATTATTGAGGACTATTAAGTTACGTGTTAGTTCATGCTCAAATAACTTAGTTTATTAGTGAGTCCTATTAGTTTCATGTTTTCTCATGCCTTGTTAATGTTGCATGCTTGATAGGTGCGTACACAATAGGTAGTCAACCTAGAAGTATTTAAGTGGTAGTAGTTAAGAATGGAAGCATGAGAAACTTAGTAGCATGTTTAGGAAACAGAACTGTTTGCTTTGTATAAACAACTTCAAAATGATACCAAAATCAAAGACCTGCAAGTCAAAGTATGGAATCAACCTTTTAATACTATCTTTCATAAACATATTTGATCGGCTTATCAAACAAAGAGAAAAACTACCCCTATACGGCTAACACACTTGGAGAACAAATGCCTGGAAACATTGGCTTACACAAGGAGATAAAAATTCAAGGTTTTTATCTCCATCTATGTTTGCTCCGCAATAATTGATATACATCCTATAATATTATGTTCCCACCACTCATTTATTAAAAAAAATTAAGGTTCTTGTACAAACCACTAAATATAATATCAAAAAAATTAAGGTCATACAAACTACTAACTACAGTATATAAGAAATAATATAGAACTCTATAAACTTTGCTGGTTAAAGTATTTAATTAATATAAATGGAGGAAGTACAAAATTTTAATTTCTTAGTGTAGAATTCAAACATGTACAAGATCCATAACATGTAAGGGAGAATGATATAATCTACTCACTGGGTAATCCACCCATTTGAAAATTAAGGTTATATTTTCCTATTATAAGAGTGACTATTCGTATCATTCAGGCATTGACTTGATATAATATTATTATTGGAAGTTAGATGAATTTTAGACTAGAAAATTCACATTTATGTTCGATCTTCTTAAGTTTATGTGAAAAGAACTTAATAGACATTATCATTTTATATTTTTTAGGGTTTATCCTAGATGCAAAATTCTCTATTTTCTTGCATAAATGTTAGAGTTGTGAACTTGCCACCAATATAATCTACATGAGAAACTTCCCGAATTGAACACTAAAAGAATAAGATATTTTGTTGTCCTCCTTTTATAGGTCCCTAATAAAATATTATTAATATATGTAGCCCAACTTATTAGTTCAAAAGGTAAGAGAAGTACATATCTCTATATGTAAGTTTAGATAAAGGCTTAAAGCTTGGATGTTAATGTTAAGAAAAAATTAATGAGAATAATCTCAACTTTAGTCATTCTTTTTAGGAATAATTGCCAATAATAAGTTAACCTTTGTCTCGTCCACTAAAAATAAGTCATCTTTTGATTATTTCCTGAATAAGTCGACCTTTAGTACTTATTAATTTAAAAAAAGTTAAATTAAAAATAAACTGACTTTTTTCTTTTTTTTTTTTTTTGCAAATTTTTATTCATTTTGTTTTCTCTCTCATTCCTTTGAAGAGTACATACATATCATATTAATTGATATAATAAGTTAATAACATGCAAGGATTTGTTGAAAAATATATTAATATTAAAGGTCAACTTATTAAAGAATAATTAAAAGATTAATTTGTTTTTAGCGGATGGCTTAAATGTTGACTTATTCTTAATAGTTTTTCCTTCTTCTTAAAATAATTCACCTTTAAATTAATTCGATATTATCACCTCGTACCGTTTGAGCTTACATTCTTAAATTTGTCAAGGTTCACTTATCACCTATTAAACCTACCAACCTTTTTTCTATGCTTATAGTCATGTTTTTATATTTTTTTAAATTGTTGTCTCATTGTTTAAATCAAGAGAAACAAAATCCAGCTCCATATTTGAGATTATTAAAGATAAACACATCAAATTATTACTCGTCTCCAATTTTTGATTTATTGGGTCGCATGTGAACTCCCTTGGAATTCAACGCTCAAAATTGGCAATGAGATATTTATTAAATTTGGCAATACATAGGAAGCATTTCTCAGGAATATACTTAGATTTTTTATTGAGATCTTCTTTAGAAAAGAATATAGTTGGGTAGAAATAAATTCAAGAAAGGTTATACGTATAATTTATCCCTAGCTGCGGCCTTAGAATTTTGAGTGGTATTATAACAAAGGGAAGGGCACAAATTTCTCTTGGTAAATTATTGGGATTTCACTATGTGAAAAATAAAAGATCTTCGAAAAGTTTCAAAATACCAAAATTTAAAATGTAATACTCCGTATTAATAAGAAAATATAAAGAATAGTATCGAAACGTATTTTAGTATTATTTACAAAAAAATAATAATATAATAATAATATAGTTTGGGTATGCTTACAACTATAACGTAATTATATTATAGTTCGTTCATTTTAATTTCGGAATAAATAAAATAAACCAAGTCGTACTAGACTTAGGATGGCCACACTATAAATAAGAAAGTAGAAAAAAAGAATAAGAGAATCGAAAAAACCCTAATCCCTCTCAATTTCTCTCTCTCAGCTGCTTTCTTCTTCACTCTCAATTTCTCTCACCTTCTCCCTCTTCGTCCTCCTTTAAATCTCGTCGCCTTCGACGAGGTTGGGTGTGTGAGGTCTGTCATTACATTTGACGGAGTAGTATTGTGTGCGTGTGGTGTGTGGTGCGCGACGCGGGGAAAGATAGTGAAGTCGAGGGTGCGTTTTATTCGAGGGTTATGCGAGAGGGAGCGATTTGTGCGACGAGCAAGGCTTGTTGCTCGAGTGTATTATTTCACTATTTTGATAATGACATATAATTAAAGTTTACATATTTTTAGTTTATTAATTCGGTTTTTAGTTTCCTTGTCAGAAGTAATTTGTTTATGTCTTAGTTTTATTTCCCCAGTTTATTTTTGTTATGTTTATTTTATTTGTCTAGTTTGATTAAAGTTTAGTTTTACAAATAAAATGATAAATAACTTGTGAAGATTTGATTAGGTGTTTAATCAAGTTTAAAGTTATTTATGTTATCCGATTAAATATTATGGATGTAACTAATGAAATATATTAAGATTCCATAATATTGTTTTTAGTTAAGTGCTTGTGCAGCATCTATGGTTACCTAAAATCTAGGAGCCGCAAAACACTAACCTAAAGAGGCGCAAACAAAGTGAACATTGAGGTAGTTCCTATAAATTAGGAACCGCAACGACCTAGCTATTTGTGAGGCGTGTGATCAAGGAGAAGTGGCTGAGATCGTGGCTGAGATCGTGGAAGCCAAAACTGAACAAACTACCAACAGTAAAACTGCAACGGAAAGATCATGGAGAAGTAGCTGAAGCTACGTGTGATCATGGAGAAGTTTTTGAAGAAAATCGTGGAGAAGTGCTTGAGAAATTAGGTTCTACAAATAGCATTTGTAACGGATCTTTTAGTATACTTTCAGAATTTTATGTAATATTCTTAGAGAAAGTACATTCGGTTTTCTTCTTCTTAGAAATTGATGTATTAGATTGGGTTGAGTGAATCTAAGTCTGTAATCATTTGAAGAAAAAAGAAAGAGAAAGAGAAAGAGAAAAGCTTTGAGTGAAGTCAAGGAGAAGTCAACTGTTCAGGGGAACAGGCTGACAGGGAACCAGTTCCTAGAGGAACAGAGTTGGTCCGAGTTTAGGTTGTACAAAAGAGAGTCTTTTGGCCTAAAAGTTATTAAAGAGAATTGAGTCAAAATCCCTGTGGTCAAGGTTTTTCTTCCTATTGGGCCTAGGAAGTTTTCCTTGTAAAAATTCCGTGTTCCTATTCTTTCTATTCATGCAATTATTTCTTTCTACTTATTCATTCTTTTATTTCCGCAAAAAGTTTGAAAATTCTCCAACTACAATTCACCCCCCTCTTGTAGTTGCTTAAGTGTTCGTCCAAGACTAACAATTGGTATCAGAGCCTAGTTCCTCCAAAATCAGTTAACACTGAGGAGCTAGTTCCTGGAAACGATGAACACATCAGGAGAAAGATTGGAAGAAGGTTACTCAACTCAGCGTCCACCCATGTTTAATGGCAAGTATTATCCATACTGGAAGAATCGTATGGAAATTTTATTAAGGCTGAAAATTATCAAGTTTGGAGAGTAATAGATATTGGTGACATCGAAGTCACAGAGAAAAATAAAAAAGGTGAAGACATCCCAAGCCTCTCTCCAAAATTGATAAAGATGACTTCGACAAGATGGAGATGAACAACTTGGCCAAAAAATTCTTCACTGTGGTCTTGGTCCCCATGAACACAATCGAATCATGGGATGCAATCAGCCAAGCAAATGTGGGAACTTCTTCAAGTTACTCACGAAGGAACAAAGAAGTCAAAGATCAAAGATTGACATGCTCATGCACAAATATGAGCTATTTCAAATGAAGCCTAAGGAGTCTGTTCAAGAGATGCTCACAAGATTCTCCAACATCATAAATGAGCTTGAATCTCTAGGAAGATCATCACTCCCGAGGAACAAGTACGAAAGTTTACGAAGTCTTCCTCAGGATGAAAAATGGATGGCAAAGGTTACTGCTTCTCAAACAAAAGATTTCACCACATTCAATATCGAGCAACTTTCCGGTTCCTTGTTAACTCATGAAATCCATCTAGGAACTCATGAAGTTGACTCTAGAGACCTAAGGCCTTGGCTCTCAAGTCCGATGATCTGGAGGATTCAGAAACTGATGATGAAGAGGCAGCACTGATCGTGAAAAGATTCAAAAAGTTCTTCAACAAGAACTACAAAGGGAAGAATGAAAAAGTCAGGAAAGCTAAGCTGTCACAAGTGTGGAAGTCCGGATCACTTCATAAAGGAATGCCCTCTCTGGGAAAATGAAAGAGCAAAGGAAAGTAAAGGAGAAGGGAAAGGAACAACAAAAACCTTTCTCAAAAGTTGATATGAGAAGGGCCATGGTAGCTGCCTGGGGAGAATCGATTAGACGAGGAGCAGGAACAACCAGAAGAGGAGACAGCTCACTTATGTCTCATGGCAAAACAGAAGAAGAAGACTTGCCAAACAACAAGGTACGCATAAATGTTATTAAGAAGATTAAAAGAACTTTCAAAGAATCAATTAATAAAACTACTTTTGGAAACCTTAGATGACTACAAGGCATTTGGTTAGAGAAGAAAATTTAGAAAAAGCCTTAGAAGTCACCAAAGGTAATTCAAATTGGTTTAAAAACCGTGAATGCAAACATTGAGGAAAGATTCTTTGAAGTCTTTGACAAAAATCGACGTATTCGAGAAGCTTTTGAAAATGCTAAAAATGAAAACTACTTTTTGAATATGGAAATGGCTGAATTGAAACTATTCGTTCCTGAAGGAACCAGTTCCTCTATAAATACCAGATCCGAGTTCGAAAAGTTAAAATTCGAACATGAAAAAGTTTTGAGTAAATATCTGGTACTTAAAGAGAAAATGGAATCTTCAAGAACGACTCTTCCTGATCCAGTAAGTTGATACAAAAATATAAAAATGAAGGAAGAAGTGGGCTAGGTTTCAATCACAAGAAGAAAAAAAAATGAAAAAATATGTTGATCTTCCAAGCAGCCGAATATGCTCTTACTGTGGGAACAGTGGACACTTAGTGTCTGACTGTTCCTCCAGAGAAGAACATATTGAAATGAACACCCACTTAGTTAAACAAGTTTGGAAAGTAAGAGAAATACAAGCCCGACAAAGGAACCCAAGTCAAGCTGGGTTCCTACAACTGACTGATTGCTTTGATGCAGGCTAAAGTGAGGGGGGACAACCTGTGGTACCTCAATAGCGGTTGTTCTAAACACATGACAGGAGATAAAGAAAAATTCTCTCGCTTTCAGCCTATGATGGAGGAACTGTGACCTTCGGAGACAATCTTACCGGTAACATAGTTGCAATGGGAAGGTAGGAAAGTCTAAGTCACATTCCATAGACAATGTATTTTTGGTCGAGGGTTTAAAACACAATCTGCTTAGTATTTCTCAATTTTGCGACAAAGGGAACAGTGTAAATTTTACTGATGAACATTGTATAGTAAGTAATGCAGGAACAGGTACCAAAATTCTAGAAGGAACAAGGAAAGGGAACACCTATGTTGTTGATCTCAACCTTGTTCCTAGGAACAATCTAACTTATTTAAGTGCCGTCGACAATGAACCACTTCTTTGGCATAAAGATGTGGTCACGCAAGTATGACATTACTCCAGAAGCTAAGTGGTAAGGACTTGGTAGTTGGATTACCAACTATCAAAGTCTCAAACCATGAAGTTTGTGGACCTTGTGCAAAAGGTAAACAAGTTGGATCCTCGTTCAAATCAAAGAAAATGGTAAGCACAAAAGTCCCTTGAATTGATTCATATGGACTTGTGTGGCCCTGTTCGAATCCAAAGTCGATCTGGTAAGAGATATGTGCTTGTAATAGTTGATGATTTTTCAAGATACACTTGGGTTATTTTTCTTCATAGCAAAGATGAAACATTTGATGAATTTGTTAACTTTGCTAAAAGAACTCAAAGAATAAGTGGTTTTAAGATTAAGCACTTGCGTTCTGATCATGGGAAGGAGTTTGAAAACTCAAAATTTGATGAGTTTTGCAGCATGAAGGTCTTGATCATAACTTCTCAGCTCCTAGAACCCCACAACAAAATGGTGTGGTAGAACGGAAGAATCGCACTTTGGAGGACATGGCAAGAACAATGATAATAGCAAGCAATCTTCCGAAAATTTCTGGGCCGAAGCAGTGAATACGGCATGCTACATATCAAAGAGTCATGCTAAGACCTATTATCTTGAAGACCCCTTATGAGCTACTAAAGGAAGAAAACCCAATATCTCATACTTTAGAATCTTTGGTGTAAATGCTTTGTACATAATAATGGTAAAGACAATTTAGGAAAGTTTGATGCTAGAAGCGATGAGGCTGTTTTTATTGGATATGCTTTAAGTAGTAAGGCATATAGAGTTTACAACAAACGAACAATGTGTGTTGAGGAAAGTATCCATGTTATTTTCGATGAAACTAACTCTCTGCAGGAACCAAGTCATGAAAATGACTTTGAAATAGGACTGACTCGTATTGAGGAGTCAGTAAACATTGATGAGGAACTAACACCTGCAGGAAGACAAAAAGCATATTTCTGAAGAAGAGATAGTGTTCCTGATCCTGTTATACAGGAGGAACAGGCACCAGAAATTCATCCAGAAGACGAGACGAATGAAGCTCCTCAACTGGAGGAGCAGAGACAAGAAGATTTGAACCAAGACCTGGAAACACTTAAAATCCCATCCATTGGATTTAATAGTAAGTGATATTGAAAAGGGAACTCAAACGAGATCCCAACTGAAAAATTTTCTGTGCTTTCCATGCCTTTTTGTCTATGACAGAACCACGAGATCACAATGATGCCCTACTGGAGTCTGACTGGATAAACGCCATGCAAGAGGAACTGAATGAGTTCCAGAGGAACAAGGTCTGGCACCTTGAGACCAAGCCGAAAAACCAAAAGGTAATTGGACTAAAATGGGTCTTCAGGAACAAGCTAGACGAGCATGGAACAGTCATAAGAAACAAAGCCAGACTCGTAGCCAAAGGGTATAATCAACAAGAAGGTATTGACTTTGATGAAACCTTTGCTTCCGTACCTAGAATAGAAGCAATAAGAATTTTGATTGCCTTTGCATCATTTATGGGTTTTAGGTTGTACAGATGGACGTCAAATGTGCCTTTTAAATGGATATTTGATTGAAGACGTCTATGTGGAACAACCTCCTGGTTTTGAAAACCCGGATCTTCCAAATCATGTCTATAAGCTAGATAAAGCTCTTTATGGGCTTAAGCAAGCTCCTAGATCATGGTATGAAAGACTTTCAAAATTCTTACTTTCTAATGATTTTATACGAGGCAAAGTTGATAGGACCCTGTTCCTTCGATCAAAGGAACAGACATCCTAGTGGTTCAGATTATGTGGATGATATAATTTTTGGTGCAACTAACGAATCTCTTTGTAAAGAATTTGCTAGTTAATGCGTAGTGAATTTGAAATGAGTATGATGGGAGAATTAAACTTCTTTCTTGGTTTGCAAATCAAGCAAACTGAAAGAGGAACAATGATCCATCAACAAAAATACGATAAAGAGTTATTGAAAAAAATGGAAGGATCAAGCAAAAACAAACCATACTCCTATAGGAACAGGTACAAGGTTAGATGAGGATCAAAGTGGTAAGTCCGTAGATCAGAAACTCTATAGAGGTATGATTGGCTCCTTACTCTATCTAACTGCAAGTAGGCCTGATATATCCTTTAGTGTTGGTTTATGTGCACGATTCCAATCAAATCCTAAGGATTCCATTTGACAGCTGTTAAAAGGATTCTTAGATATTTGAAAGGAAGTGATGACCTTTGTTTGTTCTATCCTCGAAGTGACATCTTTGATCTAGTAAGCTATTCCGATGCTGACTATGCTGGAGACTTGGTGAATCGCAAAAGTACATCGGGTATTATCCAGTTCCTAGGATCAAGCTTGGTTTCTTGGAGCTCAAAGAAACAAAATACCGTTGCTCTTTCCACAACAGAAGCTGAATACGTGGCAGCTGCTGCATGTTGTTCTCAGGTATTGTGGATCAAGCAACAGGTACGTGACTTTGGCATAAAATTCAAGTGTGTTCCTATATTCTGTGATAACACTAGTGCTATTTGTATCTCCAAGGATCCAGTTCATCACTCTAGAGTCAAGCATATTCATATAAGACATCATTTCCTAAAAGACAATGTAGAGAAGGGATTAGTCAAAGTTGATTTTTGTCTTACTGAAAATCAAATAGCTGACATATTGACTAAACGTCTATCTAGGGACACTGAAAAAATACACTTGGAACTATGAATGATAAAGATTGTTTAATTGTACACAAAATATTGTTTCCCCCCAAATTGTTTCTCACTAAGTATGTCCTGCAATCCTCATGAATTAATTTTCATACACCTAGGGTCAAGTATAAGGACTCACAAATGTCTTTGAATATTACCCTTAGTGTCCTTACACATATTTGGTATGCATGCAGTTTGTATATTATGGACACATTTTTATCATATGCAAGAGTAAATTTTTTTTTAGTTTTCCTCAAAATTTCCTTGTTTCTTTTTCTTTTCACACCTTCCATCCAAAAATAAACACATAACTCTGAATTATGCCCAAAATTAAGCGTTCAATAAATCTAAAGTTAAGTGAAGTAACTTCATTAATTGCCTTCCGAAATCCCATAAACCGCTTCATTAAACCTATCTTTCCACTTCTTTTCACACGGATTCATGATTACTTTATAAACCTAACACATCAAATCACTAACCCTTCATAATTTCTCACACATCAATTCACAAGTCTCTCTCTCTCTCTCTCTCCTAATTCTCATCTTCAATCTCACCAAACCTCTGTCAACATGCCTTCCAAGACTCAAGCCTCTGATGCTCATGCAAATTTGCCGAAAGAGAAAACACCACTTCCTAAGGATTTAAGTGCTCAAGAATCATCCAAGAATGACGCAGATTCCTCTGGGTCAAAATCGGCATCCTCTTCACCAGTTTCTCTCTCCCCAAAAAAGGAAGACGGTGATCACAGCAATCAAGAACAAGAAATCGTTGTACCTACTAAACGAGGTAAGAAAACAAAATCTTCACAATTTCTTGTGGGTTTTTGTGTAGACATTGCATGGTGCAAAAAGTCTAAATGGAATGAGTTGTTGAAAATTTTAAAATTTCAGAAATGGTTAAAAATCGTTAGCATAGATGAGGGTCTTTTTGAGACAAAGATGAAAGCTTTTTGTTCTGGGTTTACAATAACAGAGGGTGTGTGCGTGTCAATTGTTAATGGGTCAGTAGTTACCATTACTGAGAAGAAACTTGGGGACTGGTTTGATGTTCCGAATGAGGGATACAAGGACTACATAAAGGGTAGGGCTAAGTTGAACATAAATGGAGTGACCAATGCTAAAATTCTCGCCTACTTTAACGGCAATTCTAATGCTTTATCTTTAGATCAAAAAGAATTGTCTCCCTTTCATAAGCTACTGTTTCAGTTGGTTTGGCGTTTTATTTTACCTCGCTCCTCCAAAAGAACCCAGTCAAGCCTAATGGATCTTTCCATTATGTATTGCCTTGCTGAAAACATAAAAATCAACCTTCCTTCTCTGATAATTTCCCATCTCTCTCACTACATTACCCACAACACCAAAGTGGGTTATGGTAATCTTCTGTCCTTTGTCTTCAAACAATGCAAGGTTAAACTACCTTCTAGTCCGTCCTTTTCCCTTGAGCCAGAAAACTATCTTACAAAATAAACTTTGACTAGGCTGAGTTTGAGGTTGGTAAATGGCAAGATAGATTTTGAAAGAGATGAAACTCCGGTTAAGGTTGAAGTAGGGAGTAAGAGAAAGTTGGATGAAGAAGGGGTTGCCAGTGGTTCTGTCATAAAAAGCCAAAGGTTGGCTGGGTCCAAGTTCCAGAAGGAGCAGGATCAAGGTGACACAGTCTTTATTCACCTAGATTCTGATCATGTCCCTTCTACTGCAGTGGATTTTCCCTTACTTTCTACAACAGGGCTTAACCAATGTTATTAAAATCGCGATCCGGATCGTAGGATCGTACGATCCTACGATCCAAATGAGGCACATCGATCCGGATCGCTTGCATAATCGCAATCCAATAGGATCGTATCAGGATCGCATCAGGATCGCTAGGATCGCTGGGATCGCGATCCTAATACGATTGTAACGATCCTAGGTTTAGTGGCCAAAATGGACTTTTTCGGTTTTAGAAGTTCAGTAGCCCAAATTCAGCCCAAAACATTCATTTAATAACCCTTACCCAAACATGCGAAATCCCTAATACTGGTGTCTTCCTCTCTTCCTCCCATTTTCTCTTACTAGTTTCTACTCTGCAAATCAGGTAATTTGTGGTAAGCTTATTTCTCTTTCTAATTTATTTTCTAATTTCGTGGTGTAAATATGTCTTAAGTTGATTTAATTCGAAGCTCTTTTTGCTCTGCACTTTGTAATTCGATTATTCGAACTTCGAAGTTAATTTTTGCTTCCTAATTTAACGAAGCTAATTTTCGATTTGTGGTTGACTGTTTGTTTGTAATTTCATGCTGAACTCTTCCAAACTCCCAGCTTGTATTGAACTTTAGGGAAGAAAATATGCTTTTGTCGATTTTTCCATTGAAATTATATGATATGAATTTTGCAAAATTATGAAATTAAAGCAATGTGAGGTGTGCTACTGACTGTATTACAGATTTACAGTAATACTGTAGAGTGTAGATTATTAGTTTCAATGTTTCATTGCATTTGCTCTATTTCATTTTCGTTTTTATTTTCCTTGCCATCTGTTTTTTATTTTGTTTTCTTTTTCGTTTCTCTATTTTAATCAGTGTTATTCTTCATTGTTCTAATTAGTTTTCATTTTATAATTTTCTGTGTGGTTAGAACGTAGAAGTTAGATCATGTCAACTTCATCTGCGAAAAAAAAGAGAAAAAATGCATTTGGAAACGATGGTGTAGATGATGCAAACTTTGGTTATGATGATTGATTAACATATTTGTATTATAATTTGCAACTTTTATTAAGATGTCTTTGTATTGTGGGTTTGTACTATTAACATTTTCAATATTTGTTTTTTTCTGGACGATTATTGTTGTATGTTTGGATCTTTTTATTATGCAATATCAACTATTTTCGATAAATGATAAGTTTTTAGCATCATTTTACTCCATGAATGAGGAATGTACAAGCAGATTAGCTAAATTTGACTTAATTTTTCAAATTTCATAGGATCTTACGATCCTACGATTCGATCCTACGATTCGATCCTGCTAGCTCCTCACGATCCAAAGTAGGATCGCGATCCTGACAACATTGGGCTTAACAAGCTGCTCCGAGAAATTCAGATTCCTTGACCCTCCTACACATCAAGGTTAATGCAATTGAAGCTACTGTCCATGTTCTGGACTCTCAGCAGCAGGATCAAATGCTTGAAATCAAGAATGCTGATACTGGGATCAGGAACAAGGTGGATGGTGTGCTTTCCAAGATAGATTATGTGGTCTCCTCTCTCTTCAAACGAACCAAATCCTAACTTCTCTTACTTTTGGATATTTTGAACAATTTTTTTTGGGGCTGTAATTATTAAACACTTTCTTGGATTCCTCTTCTTATGTCTTTCTAAGACATATGAAGTACCTTTAATATTTTCTTTGCTTTCTTCATTTTCTTTTTCATTACTCTGCATCTTGACTTATTCTTGTTGTCCCTAATGTTACTCTCTGCCTGCATATTATGTTTGTGTGTTTGGATGGCTAATATTATATGAGATATCTGTTTGAGCAACTTGCTTGATGCCTAGACTGTTGACTCTCTAGTGATGCAGGTACAACATTTGGTTTTGATAATGACAAAGGGGGAAGAGATAGTGTGTGTACACAAAACAAATTTTTTTATCATAGTTCCTTGTATATTCTACTCATCTCTGTTCCTAAACATGTCTGATCCTGTTCCCAGTCTCAGTAGAGTTGTTTAAACTAGGTTAGATTGTGGATAATTTGTGTAGTTTCTTTTCTGTGTAGTTTAAAACTTTTTTTCAAAAAATGAAAAACCTTTAAAAAAAAATTTAATTAATTGTCATAATAAAAAAGGGGGAATATTGTTATTTCACTATTTTGATAATGACATATAATTAAAGTTTACATATTTTTAGTTTATTAATTCGGTTTTTAGTTTCCTTGTTAGAAGTAATTTGTTTATGTCTTAGTTTTATTTCTCCAGTTTATTTTTGTTATGTTTATTTTATTTGTCTAGTTTAATTAAAGTTTGGTTTTACAAATAAAATGATAAATAACTTGTGAAGATTTGATTAGGTGTTTAATCAAGTTTAAAGTTATTTATGTTATCCGATTAAATATTATGGATGTAACTAATGAAATATATTAAGATTCCGTAATATTGTTTTTAGTTAAGTGCTTGTGCCGCATCTATGGTTACCTAAAATCTAGGAGCCGCAAAACACTAACCTAAAGAGGCGCCAACAAAGTGAACGTTGAGGTAGTTCCTATAAATTAGGAACCGCAACGACCTAGCTATTAGTGACGCGTGTGATCATGGAGAAGTGGTTGAGATCGTGGCTGAGATCGTGGAAGCCAAAACTGAACAAACTACCAACGGTAAAATTGCAACGGAAAGACCATGGAGAAGTAGCTGAAGCTACGTGTGATCATGGAGAAGTTTTTGAAGAAAATCGTGGAGAAGTGCTTGAGAAATTAGGTCTCTACAAATAGGCATTTGTAACGGATCTTTTAGGTATACTTTCAGAATTTTATGTAATATTCTTAGAGAAAGTACATTCGGTTTCTTCTTCTTAGAAATTGATGTATTATAGATTGGGTTGAGTGAATCTAAGTCTGTAATCAATTTGAGAGAAAAAGAGAAAGAGAAGAGAGAAAGAGAAAAGGCTTTGAGTGAAGTCAAGGAAGAAGTCAACTGTTCAAGGGGAATAGGCTGACAGGGAACCAGTTCCTAGAGGAACAGAGTTGGTCCGAGTTTAGGTTGTACAAAAGAGAGTCTTTTGGCCTAAAAGTTATTAAAGAGAATTGAGTCAAAATCCCTAGTGGTCAAGGTTTTTCTTCCTATTGGGCCTAGGAAGTTTTCCTTGTAAAAATTCCGTGTTCCTACTTCTTTCTAAATTCATGCAATTATTTCTTTCTTACTTATTCATTCTTCTATTTCCGCAAAAAGTTTGAAAATCTCTCCAACTACAATTCACCCCCCTCTTGTAGTTGCTTAAGTGTTCGTCCAAGACTAACAGAGTGTCTTGTTGTCGTGTGTGCGTGCGGTGTTCGAGGCGAACTGGTAGATCGAGCGCAAGGGTCGAGGGTTCGTGCGACGAGGGTTGTGCGAGCAAGGTGTGAAGTCGAGCATCGTGTGCGAGCCGTTGACAAGTGCGGGTGTGTGTGAGTCGAGCATGGCCCGTGGGTCGCGTGTGTCGTGCGAAGCGAGGCGACCGGTTGTGGGTGTGTGGCGTGCGAAGCAGTATCGCGACCGTGTGTCATTGTGTGGCGAGCGAGGGCTGTCGGAATTCCGTTGTCCGGGTTTGACGCCGGCGAGACCCAGTGGTAAAAAATAATAAAAAAAATATGTATATAATATGATTTTAAATTTAGTACTTAATATTGTATAATGTGTTTTCTCATAATTAAGTTGTAATTTATTTAAATTGTAATTAGAGTAAATTATTAATTGATTAAGTTTGTAAAATTGAGTTAAGTTGTAAATCTGATTTAAGGTTTTGTAATTAAGTAAGGTGTAAAGTTAAAAAATCAGATTATCAATTATAGTTAGAATGTTATAATGACCTTGCTATTCAAATATGTTTTTAGTAGTATTGGACATAAGGATTTAAATGGAGTTGGTAAAGATTTTATGTTATTATGTTAACTAAAATCAGCTTTACTCACTGTTATTGGCTCTTAAAAGACGCTAAGTCCAATAGAGTTATGAAAGAAAAGAAGCTTAATAAACAACGAGATTAGTTATTTTTGTATACTCCAAAATACTAAGTTGATATAGATAGTCACGTATTACACTAGTAGAATAAATTGCTATTTGCTGCGGTAGTATTACTGTGGTTTTAACCTTATGCAGCAATATATCACGTAAAAAGAAAATATAAAATATGAAATAAGGATATTGCTGCGGTTTGGGCCAAAAACCGCAGCAATATTGTGTCAACAGAAATTTTTTTGGAAAAAGTTGACTATTTCACCAAACATATTGCTGCGGTTCGTGACAAAAACCGCAACAATATATTAAAATGATATTTAAAAAATAATATTTTAATATATTGCTGCGATTTTTGACCAAAACCGCAGCAATATCATTAAAAAATACTTTAAAAATATATATAAGGCGTGTCATGTCTCAGTTAGGGTTTTTTCACCCATTATCTCACGCCTTCAGGCGCCCCTCTCCTTCCTCTCTCCTCTCTCTCCTCTCATCCTCAGCGTTCATCTCGTGTTCGTCCCTCTCTCTCATCCTCTCGCATTTCTTCAATCACAGTCTTCTACCACGGCCGACTAGCAAGGACCTTTCGTATTCAACCACGGCCGGCGACCGCCCGTCTTCTACCACGCACACTCTCCGTCTTCGCAATATCCTCCTTCCCCTCCGGATCTCCTTCCTTTTTCTCGGAAACCGTCGAGTCTAAACTTTTCGTCCCTGAAATACCTCCGGGTGTGCGTTTCATCTCATTAAAACCGCCGGCGTAGCGTTTCGTCGACGAAATGGGTTAAAACGAAATCTGCTGAAGTTCGACATCCCTGATTCCGGTTCGTGGCTGATGTTCGTCGAGCCTCTGAGAGTTCTTCGTCGCGTTTTTTGTCCTTTGAACCTCCGGATCTCCTTCTAGACGAAGACTCTAAACTTTCCGGCGGCTTTCGAATTTTTTCGTCCTTTGAACTTTCCGGATCTCCTTCGAATTTCTTTTTTAGTTTTTTTTTTTCTTTTTTTCCTTGAGATCTAAATTCCTGTATTTTTTATTTTCTTCATTTTTAGTTTTACTGTATAATGTTTTTTTAGTTGTAATGTTTTTTAGTTTTACTGTATAATGTTTGATGTTTTTTAGTTTTTAGTTTCATTTTTAGTTTTACGGTATAATGTTTAATGTTTTTTAGTTTTTTTTTTAGATTAAAACTTCTGTTTTTTTTATTTTCGAATTCCTGTATAATGTTGTTGTTTAATGTTGAAATATATCGGTTGGTGACATTCCTTGAATGAGTGATTTAGGTTATATATTTGCTGATTGATCTGTTTTAGTTATCTTTAATTTTTATTACATTTTAAGTAGTCTTAATACTGACGATTTTAATTTAAAAAAATTTTTTTTTTGAAAAAGTGCACATATTGCTGCGGTTTTGGCAAAACCGCAGCAATATGTGTACTTTTTGAACATTAAAAAAATAAATATCGCTGCGGTTTGGTTTAAAAACCGCAACAATATTTGGAGATATTGCTGCGATTCAAAACCGCAGCAATATAGTTAATACCTATTGCTGCCCTCTTAATTGTTGCGCGCCCAAAACCGCAGCAATAGGCCACTTTTTAACCGCAGCAAATAGCGTTTATTCTACTAGTGTTACATATTAATAATATCAAGGATGTAGCACTGAAGTACTTCCTTATTCGTTTAGGTCCCAATTTCATAAGAGGCAAACATTTGATTAGGCAATGAAAAGTCTTCGTTACAAGGTACGTACGCGTACCAGTTCAGTTGCAATTACTAGTATCATATTAGGGTGTGATTTATTCTATCGGAACCTAGAATCATGATAAGGAACGATTATGATTGCTAACATTGTTTGGTAACATGATTGTGATTGGAAATTGATATGTAGCATTGTAATGCGTAATTCTATCGTATCATAAGCATGATTATTGGATTGTATTCTTTGATTTATGATGTAACAAGGATGTTACAAGAGGTAAAGATTTGAGTATTGTATCTAAGAAGGAACGTTACATGACGATATGTTTAATGTAGTAGGAATAATGGACAATAATAAGAAAGAATTTTTGGCAATAAACTTGTAGTTAGACTCCCTACAAGTGCTGAACAATGGGGGGAATGTGGGACTTGTTCTACACTCCTACGCAGGCCTACTGTGACAACAAAAGTGTCCTTATAATTTTGATAACTCAAGTAGGCGGAATGTTCCGTACGATCTTGGGGGTATGCATACTAAGGTGATTGATGTGGGACGGAACGAAACCGTATTTGCATTTCATCTAATAGACCAAGTTTTCTATTAAGGATTAAGTAGCCCATGTGATTCTAATAAGATGATGGTGCCCGTTCACTGCCAACTAAATAAAAAGTAAAGAATGTAATGTTATGGTAGCATCATGTCTAGGAATGATCCTTATTGCTTTGTTTATGCTGTGTATGCACTCAATGCTTTACTATGGACTCAGCATAGTTGATTGTGTGTTATTGTGTTGTTTGTTGACCTGTGATGAACCATTGATGCTACAATGAGGAGCAAACTAGGTGTGCTGGTGTTGCTGCCTGATGTTGAGCATACGGGAGATAGTTCTTAGTCTTGAAACTTTAAAGCGTTTTAATTAAGGATTGTAAGACTATTATGATTTACTTAATTAGTTTGTGGTTTGAATAAAAAGGGGTCGTTGATGATTCCCGAGTTGTAGTTACATCTTTATGGCCGCTGCATTTCAGTTTTCGTGACAATGATTTGAGTTAACATTTCTTTTCAATTAAGGGGAAATTTAGGTTTTTTTTGGGTTTATAGATGGGTGAATTGACTACTAGCTTTATTTTTAGTCTTTTTAGAGAACTTGTTAAACACACCCAAGTCTCGATTGAACTATTAAATAGATAATTAATCTTAGGTTCGCTTCCAATTGTTGTCAATTACAAGCTGTATATTCTAGGGATGATAAAAAAAATTAAGGTCAAACTTTTAGGGAAAATAAACAAAGCAAAATAAACAAAGAAAAATGTAAAGGGATCTAAAAAGGGAAATGGGAAAGACTAAGTAGAAGAACTCAAAAGGAATAAAAAAGTGGACGTGGGTAGGGATTAGGGGGGCTAATAAGAAATATATTGTTAGTAATAAGGGTTAAACGTAGAAATACCTCCCCATGCTTAATTCAGGGCACATGCATAAACTGAGACAAGATATGCACAGACTAAGAAAGATTCGGTCATGTCAATCCCAAATAGATAAGATAGCCGACGATAAGCTAACGACTCTATATACTTTGCACTAATAGCAAGACCAAGCTTGTGAATTTATTCAATGAGAAAGATGCACAGCTTAGCGCCTAATAATTTGGATGTCAAGCGTATATTTGTCTTTGACACAAGAATAATTTGGAAGAACTACAAGCCACCTTAATACCTAAGAAATACTTCAAAGGACCCAAATCTATCAGTTTAAAGCAATTACTTAAATAAGACTTGAAAGCGTTAGTTGCAATGGAATCGTTACAAGAAATAATAAGATTGTCAACATGGATAAGCACATTAAACTGAACACGACCCTCGATGAAGGTGAATAGAGTAGTCTGCATAAGCTTAAAAAAGACCATACTCAAGCTTTGCGAACCAACAACAATGCACTTGTTTTAGACCATACAAAAAATTTTGCAGATTACAAACCAGTTTAGGATTAGAACAATCAAAATTAGGAGTAGCTTTCATGTACACTTTCTTCCTATCGATCAATATGAAGCAACCATGGCAAGAAAAGCACGAACAATAGTCATTTTTGTAACAAGCAAATATCTCATTTTAGTTAATTCAGCCTTCTGGATGATTACCTAAAACAACTAATCAAGACTTGAGATGCTGAACATCAATTTTAGCATAAAATATTGTTCAGTATACCCATTGACTCCCCAAAACATGCTTCATAAGCGGAAGCTATTCTAAAGTCCAAGTGCCATTATCTTTAAAAAAGCATATTTCATCTTGCATAGAATTTTTCCGATTTGTATCAAAAGACCGAGGTTCTTGATGAAAGATTAGAGATTCAAGAAGCTTCCAGTAATTTATAAAAATAATTTCCATAATTTAAAAAGTATGCTAAATGATAAAGAGTATCAAAGGAGAATGATAGAGACAGAGTGTTGGAATATGTACTTTTCTTGATAATAGCATGGTGAACAAGATCCTTTACAATACAAATGGAACCTTTGGCCTGCATACTACGACCTAGTTGTGGGGGCTGATTAGTACTCCCTCCGACTATTATTAGATTACCCACTTCTTGGGTAGATAGTTTTAGGAGAAATAGTTATGCGGGTCATACAAGGAAAGAAAAAGAATCAATTTATTGCTTATTTTAATGAAGTTAATGTTGTGGGCCAAAAAAGTGAGAATGTAAAGAGAATAATATAAAACTAACCATACCATTTCAGAAATAGAATAAAAGAAGTGGGTAAACTAATAAATGACAACCCGCAAAAAGGTGGTCAAACTAATAAAAACGTAAGTGAGTAGTATGTAGTGGATCGGGAGAATAAGGGGGTAGAGGACTTGCGATTTAGGTTGGAACAAGAAAAGGAATAGTTAAGGTGTGGACCTAGGTGAGGCAAGAAGGGAAGTTAGGGGTATGTGTAGTTTTTGTATTTTAGGAGTGCATGTTTACACTATTTACATTATTTTCAAAAGTGAAGTTATTGTTCTGCAATATTTTTACTAATTTCTTTTATTAGTATTGGATCCTCTCTTGGATCTTTTTTTTTATATTATTTCTTCAAAACTAATTCTTATTAAGTTAAAGTTATTTAGTTTTGTATCTCTTTATTTAATTATATTCTTGTGGGATAATATTAAGCAAAACCAATTTTTTAACCTAAGAATTTAAATAGATGAGTTAAACAATTAAACCCATTTATTAAACCATTTTTTGACAAAAAAAAAGCGCCCCTAACATTGAAAAGGAAAGGAGTGAAAGATTTTTCCTCAATTATTCCACTTGTAGTTGTGGCACTCTCACCCCTCTCTCTCAAATATTTTCTTCTTCTTCCTCTCGAATTAACTCCTTTAAAGCTTTGCACTTTTTCTTAACTCATTCTTTTATCTTAAAAGGTTAATATTTTATAATTGAACACAGTGCTTGAATTATTGTATTACTATGCTTGGAATATTTCGGTCATACCATTATCACATGTGATTGTTGTGTTGTTCTTTTTGACCAGACTAAACAGATTTAAACCTGAGTTTCCGTTGATGCCTTCTTTGTATTCTGAAAACTCTTGTAATCCTTTATTTTATGAAAACTTCATGTAATTTCTTCTGGAGAAAGTATGTTATTACAACGGAACACTTTTTCTGTAATATGATTGATGGATGGGTGGACATATAATAAGACCTAATATTTTTAGATAAACCCTAAGATTTTTGGACAATCGTGTTAAAAATCGTGAAAGTACTACTACTGTTGGTGGCATGTCTGAGGTAGCCACGATGCGCAAGACGAATGGAGCTTTGTCAAGCACATCCACTATGTGTGGCGCGTAGTTGGCTAGCATCAGGCACATATCTTGACGCATCACTAGTCTGGGAGAATATTGTGTGTGCGATGATATTTCAAAAGTTTTAACATTTTAAAACTTTTATATCCTTTCTAGTTTTGTTTGATTTTATGAACCATTAAGTTATTGAGGACTATTAAATTACGTGTTGGTTCATGCTCAAATAACTTAGGTTATTAGTGAGTCCTAGTTTCATGTTTTCTCATGCAATTAGAAGTTACTAATATCTAAGCAACTTATTTGTGTTAAGATACGAATTCCTAGAAGGAGATTTCCAAGCCTTGTTAATGTCGCATGCTTGACAGGTGCGTATACAATAGGTAGTTAACCTAGAGGTATTTACGTGGTAGTAGTTAAGAATGGAAGCATGAGAAACTTAGTAGCACGTTTAGGAAACAAAATTGTTTGCTTTGTATAAACAACTTCAAAATGATACCAAAATCAAAGACATGCAAGTCAAAGTATGGAATCAACCTTACTATCTTTCACAAACATATTTGATCGGCTTATCAAACAAAGAGAAAAACTACCCCTATTCAGCTAACACACTTGGAGAACAAATGCCTGGAAACATTGGCTTACACAAGGAGATAAATATTCAAGGTTTTTTCATAATAAAATGAAGAAGAAAACTACAACTACTATTTTTCGTCTCCGGATTACTCTAAATGAATGGGAAGATTCCAACGAAGGAATAACATAAATCATAACATCTTCTTTCAAGGAATGGTTCAACATCTCCTCGACTTAGAATAGAGTTATTAATCTAGACTTCGTTAATTCGATAACTACCATTGAGAAGCAATTCAACTTACTATGACCAGTCATAAATGAAGAAATTAAAAATGCTTTCTTTGACATAAATCTCTTAAAGCTTCAGGGTCTAATGGGTTTGCAGGAAAATTCTTTCAAGCCTACAGGAAAAGCATAGGAAAATAAACATGCATTGCTATTAAAAGCTTCTTCTCTCATGGCAAACTACCCATACTTTAACTCACACAATAATCACCTTGATCCCTAAAACGAATTTCCAGAAACCCCGAACCACTTTAGACCTATCAGTTTAATTAACATAATTTATCAAGCGATTTCTAAAATTCTAGTCCAAAGATTAAATCCCATTCTCCAAGAGAAATTAGCCCCCCCTCCAAAATGATTTTACTCAAGATTGCTCAATCCATGATAATATTCTAATCGGATTTTTCACTAGTTACCCCTCAGTTTTACGAATATTCACCGTGTACCCTCGTAGTCTCCAAAATGCACAAGGTACCCCTAAGGTTTTGAAAAATACATGACTTGACCTAAAATCCCCTACTCAGCCTCCCATCCAACCACCACCACCTTGAAAATCGCCCCCTTTTGTCCCTCAGCCCCCGAAAACCTTCCCTCCCCTTCCACACCGTCGAAAATTACCCCCTCCCCTTCCCCGCCGTCGAAAACCTCCCACTCCCCTTCTCTAGCCCCGAAAACCTTTCCCCTCTCCTTCCCCATTGCTGAAAATCGCTCCCTACCCCTTCCTCTAGCCCTGAAAACCGCTTTTACAAGTTGAGGGGAAGGAGAGGGGGGAGGTTTCCCGGGCTGGGGAAGGGGAGGGGAGATTTTTGAGGCTGGGGAAGGGGATGGGCGATTTTCGACAGTGGGGAAGGGGAGGGGTGATTTTCGACGGTGGGGAAGGGGAGGGGGAGGTTTTCGTGGGCTGGGGGACAGGAGGGGGCCGGTTTTCAGGGTGGTGGTGGTTGTATGGGAGGCTAAGTAGGGGCTTTTAGGCCGTCGATTGAGAATTTGGCCTTTAGGGCTAACAAAATTAACGAAAACTTAATGTCAGGATCAAATCATGTATTTTTCAAAACCTTGGGGACACCTTGTGGATCTTGGAAACAACGAGGGTACCCGGTGAATATTCGCAAAACTCAGGGGTACCTGGTGAAAAATCCTTATTCTAATAGTACAAGAAATTCTCAACACCTTCCATAACTCTAATAATAAAACATGATGGTGTGTGTTGAAAATCGACTTGGAAAAGGCTTACGGCCCAATTGAATGGGATTTTATATGGCAAGGCTTCACTGCTTTTGGCTTTCCACCAAACTGGATCTCTTAGATAAAATATTGTGTCATTAATGTCTCGTATTCCTTCAAAATCAATGGTTCAACTACTAAATGATTCAAACCCTCTCGTGGCTTAAGACAAGGGTATCCACTTTCACCTTACCTCTTTATTCTTTGAATGAAAATCTTTATAAAAAAGTCAGCATCTGACAGCCAATCCCGTAAATCCGGAATTGATATAAAAATCCACCGAAGAACTCTTTCTTTGTCTATTATTTGTAGACGATAGTCTACTCTTCTATAAAGCTACGTCTTCTGCTTGTAACAATTTAAAGAACATCATTGATGAATTCTGCCACTGGTTTGGTTAATTAATGTACTTCCATAAATCAACAATTATCTTCTCGAATCACATTAACCGCCAAAGGAAAGGTTCGTTAATAAGTCACTTTAATATGTTGCCTAATACATCTCCAGATCGGTATTTAGGGGCCTTCATTAGCTCCTTTCACCCTATTAAATCCGACTATAAGAACGTTGTTCAAAAAGTGGCACAAGGAATTCAAAATCAGGAATCATGCTTGTTATCAAAAGCGGGAAGGACAACTTTAGAAGCTTTAACCTCTTATATTTGCTTTTCTTCTCTCTTACCTCAGGATATTGCCAACTCTATTGACATTCAACATCGTAAATTTTTCTGGAGGCAGCATAAGCAAAATAATTCAACTCCCCATATTGCATGAGACAAAATATGCCAGTCAAAGTTCTATGGGGGATTTGGACGACGTCAGATCCTACCCCGCAATAAAGCTTTTATTGCAAAGTTATGATGGAAAATCCTAACAACTAAAAACAATCTATGGGTACATATCATTTCTAAACGATACCTCCACTTCTAGTTTTTTCGACTACAAATAAAACCCGACGACTCTTGTTTTTGGCGTAGAATTTTAGCTTAAAAGAGATCTTATTTGAAAAGGCATTAGATGGAAGATCGAAAATGGTCAAGATACCTCCTTCTAGACTGATAATCGGATCAAGAGCTTACTAATCATCCCATTTCAGATCCCGACGTCAACCTCAATCTACATTTGAATGCTTTCATTCTCCCAGATAAAACTTGGGATTTGATCACCAATTGCTCTAACCTATCTTGCCTCGTCATTTAAGCGTTATAATTAAATGGCATCCCTATCCCACATAATGATACACCTGATACTCCTATCTAATAAGCTCCTAGAGTGGAAATTTCTCAGTCAAATGATCTACATGGTTAGCTCATGTCTCGACCCTCATAAGGATAAATGGTCATTTCGCTGGTTATGGACCATTAATATTTCGCCCAAAATGCATATCATTCTCTAGAAGATTTGCCATAATAAGCTTGCGATTAGAGACATTCTTTCTAAAAGAAAGATCCTCCCCTTCAATACTTTCCACCTCTGCATGCAACTCCCATCCTGAATCCATTGACCACATTTTGACCTCTTGCCCCCCCTTACTAGACAACTCTAGAGTCTAGGTGAACTTTAACACTGGCTCTAATTGTCCACTCCTCCCCACCCTCATGTCACTCAAATCTCAAGCCACCATTATCTCAAAATTTAGCCTCCTTCTTTGGATAATTTAGAAGAAACTAAATGATGTTATCTTCAATAATTCCAAATTCAACCCTTAGAGTATCCTTCACAAAGCTAAATTCATTCATACTTAAGGGAGTCTTGGAACCTCTATGAATTTATAGTTGTCGTACAACAAGTTCCGCTTTCAATATTTTTTTTGTTTTTTTTTTTTTGTTTTTGAAAATCCTAAATACAATATATATCCTATAATGAACCAAAAATTAGTCACAATTATTGGAAACATGATAATTTTCAAAACTGATAATTAAAGAGTGAAACCACTTTTTATTGAGTTTTATTTTAGTTCTTAAAAAACTAGAAAATTAAGAACAATAAACGATAACAACTACTCTTTCCGTCCCATTTTATAGTCCCCTTTTCATTTTGGGGACGGGAATTAAGAAAACAATGATTATTATGTACTTGCATTGGAAGTTGTTTTTTTGGAATTATTGTCATAGTAAAATAAAAAAGAATGAGAGCATTAAATGTATGGACATGTAATAGGAGAGAGGGAGTAAAAAAATGCTTTTTGTTATACCCAACCAGTGAGAGTCGAGGAACATTAAATGAGGGTTGTTGGAAATTTTGAAAAATTAAATATATTTTGTTAATTAATATTTAGTTTTCAAAATATTTAGTGGTCCATTTTATGTGGGTAGTTACCCATGATCAAGGAACTCCCCATGATTCTCTCCCCACTTCTGCTAACCACTCATAACGTTCACCATTTTCTTAGGGTTCTTTGATGGCAAGACTCTAATATAAAATAGGTGTTTTTATTCTAAAAATAAAGGTCACTAAATATGCTCTCTAAAAACAAAAGGAACACCATCTATATAATGAGAGTGAGGGTTTGGCACCGAAATTCAGAAAAATAAATATCAATTGGGTACACTACATCGAATGGCTTTAACACCATCTATATATGAGCATGTTAAGTATAATTACACTTACATTTGGTATCAGAGCGAGTGTTGCTCCTCTGCCTTGCTTAATTCTTCATTTCTTCATCTGCCTTTTCGGATTTGATGCTTTGTTTTGAGAAATTGGGTGCATTTATTTTTTGAGATAATTTACTCGCCTATTGTAGAGAAAGAAATCTTATAATTTTTTTTTTTCCTTTTGAATTGTGTTCTGCAATGGCGTGAGATTGATAAATTTCCCTATGTTTTTTTTTTTTGTGTTGAGGGAGATGAAGTTGCTTCATCTCTCTCCTGTCTTAGGCTTTTATGTTAAAGTTGTAAAAGTTGTAAGCTAGTCACGTGGGTTTGGTACTTCGTTTCCCACTTTAGCTTTTCTTTAGTGTTTTTTTGTTTTTTTATGACTTTAATATAAAAGTTTCTGCCAATCTGTTGGTTATTGTTAGCTTTTGGAGATTAATATACAACATGCAGTATATTCGTATCACGTTTCAATGGGTTTGTTACTTGTTTCAGTATATTTGTTTTTCATAATTTTGAATTATGAGTTATTAATATCATTGGCAAAACTATGTATATTACTGCATTAATAAGACTTATGTTGTTTAAATATTTGGTTAAATATATTACTTATATACATGGTGTTTAGTATATAAAATCAAGTGAAAGTTGAGTGGTTCAAAATTTTATTAGTTGGGGAGTAGCCACAGCACCTCTAATTAATAAATTTTGTTTTTGGAATCACATGTGGATACTAGATTTTTGTTGTAATTAATTGTATATGACAGAATAAAACTTACCCACAGGAATTTTATTGTGTTTGAACAATTAATTGGGGTGAAATATAAATTTTGTTTCTTAAGCATCCCACAGGAATTAAGGAATTGATATAGTTTATTAGTTTCACCATATGGTTATTACTATAAATCTAATGAGCAAACTTTAGCCCACATGCAAGTTTTATGTCACTAGATTCATATTTTACATGATTTACATTGGTAAAACATGATTAATGTTAAAGGTCTCAAATTTATTAATAAGGATGATTATTTCTAACTGTAATTTATTTTTGCAGTAGTTTTACCTGGGAATATTTCTGATATCAAATGTGACATTCCTGAATTAAAGGGTGATAACTATAAGGTGTGGAAAGAGAGTATGCTACTGCAGTTGGGATGGATGGATATTGACTATGCTATTAGGAAAGACGAACCACTTGGCATTACAGAGACTAGCACTCCAGATGCAGTTGATCTTTATGAAAAGTGGGAGAGGTCTAACCGCCTCTCTGTTATGTTCATAAAGACCAAGATCAGTGATAGTATTCGTGGTTACGTCGATAAGGATACCAAAGTCAAGGATCTTCTTAAGGCCATCGATAAGCAGTTTGCATCTTCTGACAAAGCTCTTGCTAGGACTTAATTATGTAGTTCTCATCCACAAGGCTCACTGAGATTAAGGGAGTGCGTGATCATATCATGCGCATGAGGGATATTGCAGCTCAGCTTAAGGACTTGGAAGTTACCATTTCTGACACTTTCCTTGTACATTACATTTTGTGCACTCTTCCTCACCAATATGTCCCTTTTAAGGTCTCTTACAACACACATAAGGATAAATGGTCAATTAATAAGCTATCACCATGTGTGTGCAAGAGGAGGGAAGATTGGTGATGGAGGAAGGTGAAAAGGTCAACCCTACTACTTCTAAAAAGAAGAAGAAGGATCACACTAAGGATAAGGGAAAGGGTCAGATTCCACCCAATCAAGCAATCAAGCAATCAAGAAATAGTCTTTGTGTTTTTTCTGTAAGAAGAAGGGACACATGAAGAAAGACTGTGTAAAGTTCAAGGCTTGGCTTAAGAAGAAAGGTAATTTTCTTACGTTTGTTTGTTATGAATATAATATGGTTAGTGTTAATCACAATACATGGTGGATTGACTCTGGTAATACAATCCATGTTTCAAATACCTTAGGAGGTATGACAAACCTAAGGAAACCAATGGGGAGTGAACATCACATCTATTCAGGCAACCAGATGAGTTCGCATGTAGAGGCCGTTCGGACATGCAGCTTAACTTTAACTAGGGGTTTTATTTTGCATTTAAAGGGAACATTATATGTTCCAAATTTTTCTAGAAATTTGATTTCAGTTTCAAGACTTGTACCTTCAAGAATTTCCTTTAATTTTTCAGACTCTAGTTTCGGTTTAATTAAAGATTCTGAAATTATTGGTTATGGTATTTTGTGTGATGGTTTATATCATCTTGAATTGCAAAATAATGTCGGTAATAGTTCCTTGCATGTTAATATTGGTTTAAAGCGTTGTATTGTGAATGAAGAGTCCTCTATGTTATGGCACCGGAGATTGGGACATATCTCCATTGAAAGAGTCAAGAGATTGGTAAAGGAAGGAGTACTTGATGCTCTAGACTTTGCTGATTTTGAGACTTGTGTTGGTTGTATTAAGGGAAAGCAAACTAACAAATCTAAAAAAAAGTGCTAAGAGGAGCTCCGACCTATTAGAGATCATACATACGGATATTTGTTGTCCGGACATGAACGCTAAAGATTCGAAATACTTCATCACCTTTATTGATGATTATTCACGATATATGTATCTCTACTTACTTCGTTCCAAAGACGAAGCTTTAGATGCCTTTAAATTTTTCAAGGCTGAAGTAGAGAAACAATTAAGGACATTAAGATCGTGAGATCAGATAGAGGTGGAGAGTACTATGGTAGATACACCGAGAATGGACAAGCATTAGGACCATTTGCAAAATTTCTTCAAGAAAATGGGATTGTTGCCCAATACACTATGCCTGTTCTCCAGACCAAAATGGTGTAGCAGAAAGAAGAAATAGGACCCTAATGGACATGGTGAGAAGTATGCAGAGTAACACTAAACTTCCATCATTTTTGTGGATTGAAACTCTTAAGACGGCAGCGTATATATCAAACCGGGTTCCTTCCAAGGCAGTCTGAAAGACGCCTTTTGAGTTATTCAAAGGATGGAAACCAAGTTTGTTCCATATGCGCATTTGGGGATGCCCTTCAGAAGTGAGAGTTTACAACCCACATGAAAAGAAGCTTGACCCGAGAACTATTAGTGGGTATTTCATTGGATATCCCGAGAAATCTAAGGTTTATAGATTCTATTGTCCGTCTCACAGCACCAGAATTATGGAATCAAGAAATGCAAAATTCCTTGAAAATGACTTAGTTAGTGGGAGTGATCAAATTCGGGACATTGTTTCTGAACAGGATCACGACAAAGTTTCACCCCCTGACTTGAGTGATATTTTAAGTGATAGGCTGGTTATTATTCACGTTCCTCAAGATAAACTAGGCATTAGACAACCAGTGACAGAAATTCCACAAAATGTTGATGATAATCTAATAGATCATAATGAGAATGAGGAACATTTGGATGATCAACAGATTGATCAAGTTCCTTTAAGGAGATCTGTTAGAATGAGGAAATCAGCCATTTCTGATGATTATGAGGTCTATTTGCAAGGATCGGATTGTAATGATGAAGCTGACAATGATCCAATTACGTTTTCACAAGCCACAAGTTCAAGAGACTCTGAATTGTGGATGAGTGCCATGAAAGATGAGATAACCTATATGGCATCAAATAGAGCTTGGGATCTCGTCGAGTTTCCTAGTGGTGTTAAAGCCATTGGATGTAGATGGGTCTTCAAGACAAAGAAAGACTCAGCAGGCAACATCTGATGATTATGAGGTCTATTTGCAAGGATCGGATTGTAATGATGAAGCTGACAATGATCCAATTACGTTTTCACAAGCCACAAGTTCAAGAGACTTTGAATTGTGGATGAATGCCATGAAAGATGAGATAACCTATATGGCATCAAATAGAGTTTGGGATCTCGTCGAGTTTCCTAGTGGTGTTAAAGCCATTGGATGTAGATGGGTCTTCAAGACAAAGAAAGACTCAGCAGGCAACATCGAGAGACATAAGGCTAGACTCGTTGCCAAAGGGTTTACTCAAAGGCAAGGAATCGACTACACGGAGACGTTTTCTCCTGTATCAAAGAAAGATTCCCTTCGAGTTATTATGTCATTAGTAGCTCATTTTGACTATGAGTTACATCAAATGGACGTGAAAACGGCATTTCTCAATGGTGATTTAGAAGAAGAAGTTTACATGAAATAACCTGAAGGATTCTTCTCTAAAAAGGGTGAGCATTTGGTTTGTAAGCTAAATAAATCCATATACGGATTGAAACAGGCTTCTCACCAATGGTATATGAAGTTCCATCAAGTGATAACTTCATTCGATTTTGAAGAAAACATCATGGATCAATGTACATACCATAAGGTCAGTGGGAGTAAGATTTGTTTCCTTGTGTTATATGTGGATGATATTTTGCTAGCAACCAATGATAAAGGGTTGTTATATGAAGTGAAACAATTTCTTTCAACTAACTTTGATATGAAAGATAAGGGTGAGGCATCTTATGTCATTGGCATTAAGATCCATAGAGATAGATCCCGAGGCATTTTGGGTTTGTCTCAAGAGACCCATATCAACAAGGTACTTGATAAATTTCATATGAAAAATTATTCACCAAGTGTAGCACCCATTGTGAAAAGGTGACCGGTTCAGTTTGGACTAGTGCCCTATGAATGATATTGAGAGGGAACAGATGAAAAATGTTCCTTATGCTTCATTATGTATGCTCAGGTTTGTACAAGACCTGACATAGCATATGCTGTTGGAGTATTAAGAAGATATCAGAGTAATCCAGGTCCTGATCACTGGAAGGCTGCAAAGAAAGTGTTGAGATATCTTCAGGGTACTAAGGACTTCATGCTTATGTATAAACGGACTGATAATCTCCAAGTAGTTGGTTATGGCTGCATTGACTCAAGAAAATCCACCTCTAGATATGTGTTTATGTTGGCCCATGGTGCAGTTTCTTGGAGGAGTGCAAAACATACCTTAACTGCTAGTTCAACTATGGAGGTTGAGTTCCTCTCTTGTTTTGAGGCTACCTCACATGGTGTATGGCTGAAAAGTTTCATATATGGACTTAGAGTCGTTGACTCTATTTGTCGGCAGATAATAATGTTTTGTGATAATTCAGCTGCTGTTTTTATGGCTAAGAACAATAAGAGTGGAAGTCGAAGTAAGCACATCGACATTAAGTTTCGAGCCATAAAAGAACGTGTTCAAGAAAAGAAAGTGATCATAGAACATATTAGCACTGGATTAATGATTGCTGACCCCTTGACAAAAGGCATGCAAATTAAAGTTTTCAAGGGTTATGTAGAGAGCATGGGACTTGGTCCTATCATTTAAACACGCTATTTGAGTTATGTTGTAACTTTTCATTCAGTTGGATATTTCTCTTTCAAGTTTATGTACGTACATGTTTTTGTTATTTGAGAAAATGTCATTATGTTTGACCTTGCGTAAACACAGGGTTTACTCATTAATTAGTATGAGTGGTGAAAAACAAAGTATATTGTGATACATGAAAGATAGATTATCGTTCTAAAGGGAATTTTATCGCCATGATTCATATATGAAGTTTTTCTCGTTAAAATGGACCAAGTGGGAGAATGTTGGAAATTTTGAAAAATTAAATATATTTTGTTAATTAATATTTAGTTTTCAAAATATTTAGTGGTCCATTTTATGTGGGTAGTTACCCACGATCAAGGAACTTCCCATGATTCTCTCCCCACTTCTGCTAACCACTCATAACGTTCACCATTTTCTTAGGGCTCTTTGATGACAAGACTTTAATATAAAATAGGCGTTTTTATTCTGAAAATAGAGGTCACTAAATTTGCTCTCTAAAAACAAAAGGAACACCATCTATATAGTGAGAGTGAGGGTTTGGCACCGAAATTCAGAAAAATAAATATCAATTGGGTACACTAGACCGAGAAGAATAAGGAGACAACAAAATTGGCAATGGATGGAGGTAATTCTTATCCAGAGCTTCTGCACATGTAATTCATGTTCAATTCGGATTTTTTATGAGCATGTTTGATGTTAAGTATAATTATACTTACAAGGGTGTCAAAAACTCATGTGAAAAGGTGGAGAGAGAGAGTAAAAAGTAAGGTTAAAAAATGAACAAAAAAAAGAAAAATAAGACTAATATTTTAGAACACCCAAAATGAAATAGGAGAATTATAAAATGGAATGGACGGAGTAGCATTTAGGACACCCATAAAATTTTGGACAGAAAAAAGGAAATTTTATAGAAAAGAGCACGGCGGTATTCTTCAATTAGACAAGCGTTAACTCAGGGCTCAATGGTCCGCGTGAGAGAGGAAACTGAAACCTTGTCAAATGTGGGTCGTGGCATCGAGGATGCTTGCTAACACTTTTATTGCTTTAGCTTTTTTTTCTTTTGAGTTTTGCCCTTCTTTTCACAACAATCATCCAAATCCAAAGCTAGGGTTTCAAAATTCCCCCTTTTCCTGCCATTGCTATTTGCTTCCGACGGCGACACTCCGACCATTGCCCTTCAAGTCGGTGTCGACCAGCCAACGTGCGGCCTACTGGACTTTGGAGAATCCCCTCCCTCCACTGTGAGATTGCAATTTGCAACTCTTGAAGAGGGTAACTAAAATCTTTTGTTTCCATTTTCAAATTTGTTTAGTAATGCTTGAATTAATTACAATCTGGATTATCACTAAATTAAAATTATTGAATTGTCATTGAGAATTGAGATTAATTGGATATTGGGTGAATGCTTGGATATTTGCAAATTGGATTACATTTTGATAAGTCATGGATGATTATTGAAGTTTAATTTCACTGTCTTCTTATTCGATTGTTTATCATTATATTGTGTAATTAGCAACCTTAATAGTATCAGAAGACCTCGACATTAACTTGATATTTTTTATGATGTTATGCTGAAAGAGTTTCCAGAACTTGAAACATATTAGTGAACTTTTTATAAGCATACTTCTTATAAACAAGTTTAATTGCGTGTAAGACTAGTATCGATCCTTTTGATGGTGACAACAAGTATGGAGAGAGTATTTTCCTCATTTTTCCTTATTTGAATTGATGTATTTTTATATTTTTAATCAATTCAGTTTGGTCCTTTTGTTTAACAACTCGTCGATTTCGAACCCACGTGGGTGAAATTTTAGATCCGGAACTGTTTAGAAGAGTAGCAGAAACAATATTATTGTTACTATTGCCAATCTGAGCTACTCCCTCTATGTGGAAATAGCATATGTGAATCTGTGAAAGAATCGTCTCATTTTCAAAATATGAATAGACTATGGATAGTTTATCAAAAGTTTGCAACTTAAATAGCGTGATGGATAGACGATAATTAGGAGACAACTGATATATTATTAGGGAGTATTTTAGTGATATTATGGTAGAAATGTAAGTATCTTTTACACTCTCTTTCTCTCTTCACTTTTCACACTCTATCTTTCTCTCTCCTCTATGCTCTTTCTCTCTCATCGCCATCATCATCATCTTTCTCCCTCCTCGACATCGCTGGAAACCAGGTGTTCGTTGTTCTGAATTTCCGGCCAAAGTTCGTAAGCAAATCATAACTATTTTTACTTTATCTGAGATGCATTTTCAGTGAAGAAAATTGCATCTTAGATTTTGTAATTCAGGAGGTACTACTTGTTCTCTCGTTTCATCACTCACTTAATTTTGCTTAATTATTTCAGAATTCAGAAGTTTGCTTAGTTAATTGATTATTATTTTTTATTCTAGGGTTCACATTGGATTATTTTTCAGTTTATGTTCTGGATTGTAGTTCAAGTGTGGTGAAACTAGTTACTAGTGTAGATTTTTTTTGGCAAGTATTCGATTGTTCAAATTGAGTCTTTTATTGGGGGTTTTAGGGATGAAGTTCACTATTTGTGTATAAGTGCTGAATTATAATTCATTTTGGTGAGGTTGATAGCCATTAAAGTTAGCTTGTTTGGAGCTTCAATTGAGTGGTTTGGAGCTTCAATTGAGTGTTTTGGAGCTTCAATTGGATGGTGGAGATGTTATTCTGCGAGGTTTATGTGTTTGACTGTGTTGCATTGTTTTGGAACTTGAAGGAAAGAAATCAATTTGACTGAGAGAATTGGAGTGATAAAGAGTTGTAGAATCAATACAATTGCTGAAGTGGAATTGAGCCTTTTGGTTGGTAACTTTGAGGTGTTTATGGTGTATGAAGTCTGAAGTCTGCGAGTCTTTCACCCGACAGTTATGGGCTTTCTAAATTTCCTTACTCTTGTAAAATTTGGAGTTAATTGTTAATTGATTGCTTAGTAAGATTGTACAAGGGCTTAGAACAATGTGACGGCTAATTGATACAATGTGGTGTGAAGAGTTATATTATGTCTTTGCTAGGTGTATGTTGCACTTTGTCAGATTGAGCTTAGTGTGTTAGTCACAGATCTAGTAGGTCCTAGGTAGTGATGAAAAGAAGCATGTATGAATTGGGTGGATATATATTTGCAAGGAACCACTCAAACTACAGTTATAGACTTGTCAAGTATGATTGCGAGTATTTACTTGACGATTTTGTAAACTCGCTTCAAACTACGAAACTCGCTTCTTAGAATTTGATACAATGTGGTTACAAAAATTAGATGATTTAACCAAAAAGGAGTTGGGACCACAAGGACGTTTGTTTGCCATTTTAAGTAATGTGTCACTTACTGTGCCTATTCCTAATAAGGAAAATGATTCACTTAACAAAAAACAGAGGAAGTATTATGGAATGGAGGGGGTAGTAGAACTTCTACCAATCCTTTGCATTTTCCTTGGTAATTAGATTGTGACTTTGCTTTTTTTTTTTTTTTGCACTTTGAATACTTGGTCTAGTCTGTTGTTAACAGTAGAAATTGTGCTCATCTTTTCTTTCTTTCCCTATATATCTCTTTTCAATTAAAAGTTTTGCTTGTGAATTAAATTTGTAAATACTTGTTTCTCATAGGGGTTCCTGCATCAATACACACAATGTCTGAATCATCAGTTTTTGATAGGATGATGCTTAATCTTCGTGAATCGTGCAGGTAAAGAACCATATATTTCTTTTGGGAACTATACTTACCCGAAAGAGAGTTTGAATTTAATATAATTAGTATTTTCCTGTGAAAGGTATTATACTGGTTATCCGAAGGACTTAGGCCCATCACGTGTAATACATTTTACATCGGAGCGTCAATTTGTCCAGCTTCTTCACCAAGGTTACCCTGTTGTTGTTGCTTTCACTATTAGGTACTATGGTGGCTTTTCTGTGATTGAATTTTGTTTCATACAACGTAATCTGCCTTGGTACTTCCTACTATCGTGAAATATTGTGTCAAATTTGTAGAGGAAATTACACAGAACACCTGGACAAAGTATTGGAGGAAGCTGCAGCAGTATTTTACCCTCATGTCAAATTTATGAGAGTAGGTTTCTTCTTCATCACTTTATGTTCTGGGCCCATGGGTCTGTAAACTTTTACTCTTTTAGATTTGCGGGAGTAGATATGTTCTTCATCACGTGGCTAAGATTATGGATCTGCGCTCAGTTGTTCTACATTATAAGTTCATGTTTATGGCTATACTTGATTGCTTTTTCTCCTTGTGAACACGTTTTTCTGTTGATCCCATCCCTGTCTCTCATCATTTCATAAGAAAGCTAGAGGTGATATTAGAGTAGGAGTGTAGCTTTGACATCATGGCTGCCGTAGTTTGCCCTGTTTACCCCTTTATGTCTCTGCTATCCTCTACAGAATTTCATGCATCCTGTAGGAGATATAGACAAAGCGATCTGCATGCATTTTGTACTTGGTTCTTTTTATAATATTGCGTAAAGCATAGACTTTAGGATATCTAGTATGCACTTCTATAATGTTTAATTTTGAATATTCACGTTTTTCAGGTGGAGTGTCCAAAGTATCCAGGGTTTTGTATAACACGGCAAAGGAAGGAATACCCATTTGTTGAAATATTTTATAGCCCAGAGCAAGTATGCACAATCCTTCAATTTTTGAATTCTATAATGGTATTTTGGATTTTGTGACAATTTTGCAAGCATCCATTTCAAGGATCCAAATAGCCATTAGGTACTCACTGGTAGCCTGGTAGGATCTCTTTTTGGTAGAGAACAACAGTTTTGAAATAAGTAGTTGCAATAAAATGACACGATGTCCTGTTTTTTTTTTTTTTGCTCAATCTTCCCATGAGTCATGACAATCAATTTTTTTTGTCTTTCTCTCCTGCAGGCTGCGAACCTGGGAAGGGTTACCGATCCAAATGTGACTAAATACTCGGTGAAAGTGCTGCCTGTAAGAATTCGTTATATGCTTCTAGCTCTTAGCCTCTTTATTTTGTATCTGGTATATACATCCCATTGTTTTTAAAATATATCAGGAGTGAGCCTTGTATTGGCTAAGAAGTTGAGGATTGATCAGTGTAACATATTTGCGATATAATTTGCTTTTTCAGTTCACAGTTCGCCCAAAATGGGACAAAAATAGGCAAAAGGCTACCATGATTCGCTTTTCTCAGTTGGCAATTCGTGGGGAGATTAGGCAATTATGTTACACTGAGATTGATCTCGTTTTGTTTGTTTTTCCACGTGTTTTTTTTATATATTTACCAACTCACAATGCCTATCCGATTCAAGTTAAATCTTGACAATGGTGTTGCTTGGTCGTGAACAATACATTAAACGTACAAGACTCATCTCTCTTAAGTGCCCCAGTAGATATATTGTCTGTCTACATAAAACAGTTTTACAACTCTTGCTGTTTTGTTACTGATGTCAAGTTTCTTTATTTTGTTATGCTTTCCAGTTTAATCATGACCTCAGTGCATATGGGTTTAGAGAATTTTTCAAGCGCCACAGGATTCAAGTGTCTAATCAGGAGTGAGCCTTTATCAGGGTGTAGCTTAGTACTGGCCAGTTTTTGTTGAGCTTCACAATAGACTGTGATCAGCAATGCTTTGTGCCTGGATTTCGGCTTACTGACAGTTGCTGAAGTCATTGTCGTCTGCAGGAGAAGAGATCCTTGGATGATTTTCACATGATAATGTCTGAAAATTCTAACAAAAACATTTTGTACTTTGAGGGGAGAAGATGCAATCTCTTCATTGGTAAATCGATTTACACCACACCGCCTCCTTCCACATGCGGTGTTGCAAAGTCTTGTGTTAAATTTCCGGTTCTCTTACCTTCCGCTATCTTCAAAATGGGCTTTTGCATTATTTGGTATGCAATATTAGCCTCTTACTGAGAAATTTAACCGTGAAATCTCTGTTTTCATGCTTTGAAACTGTGCTGTAAGGGAATTGCGTTGTAACAGGTTTTACGTTTTGCACTATGTTTACATAACAGGAAAGAATTGGGGCAATGTTAATGACACTGAATTATATGAAGATCATCCTTTTAAAGATTGTCACTAAATTCATACAATTTTTAGATGGTACCTTTTAGCTTGCAAAAACATCTTTTGTTAGAGCGCTCAAAACCCATTCCTCTGATATGGTAAACATGTGGTAATTTTGCCTTGTTTAAGAATCTGGTATGAGGTTCACATTGAGTGACCCTTTAAACAAAGATCTTTGGTGGACTTGTAATTGTTGCCTGTTCGCGGTAATAGTGTCCAGTGTAGTAGTAAAATATGATCACATAATGAACATCATGATTACATTTGTTAATTGGTAAAGAAACAATACTATTAGCAACTACTGTATACAAAAAGCCAAAACAATCCTATAAGAGGAATGTTGATGGATTCTCCAGCTAGCTTCTATAGTACAAGTATTCCAATAGTATGCAAAATCTTCACAAAATTATGAGGCAATCACTAGCGATAGCTTGCTTCATTGTGGGCCTCGTCGCACTTCACTCTTTAGTTAACATTGTCGTTGGCTTGGCAACCAATCGCCTTCCATTTGTCTACAAGCCACAAGAACTGCAACCAACTCAGTATGTTGTCACAGTCACATGTATACGAACTACAATTTACGTAATTAGTGAACTCAAGTTCTTTCAAGTGATCCTTAGGAAATTTTTAGTAAGTAAAATTAAAAAGAATAGGGGAAATAGGAGATATCATCACGCTCATTTGAAGGAAATGAACTTCGGATCTGCCAATAACTGAAAGCTGATTTATTGTTTGTGACAGGTTGCAACAATGATTGTGATACCACATACTGTTATTGTGTCATTAAACAACCGCCAATTTGTGTGCAGTGCTGCAATGAAGATCCATAATACATCTAAAAAAAGCAGCTGCTTTGGCAGCTACAAACTATTTTGTACTACAATACAATGTACATGACTAAAGATAGAATTTAAAACTGAAACAAATAGCATATTATAATAAAATATACAGAAATTCTCGCCTCAACAGTATGTTTCACCAATGAGAAGTTGCTTCTCCTTTCGAATTTCAGGTGTGTATTTAAAAAGGAATGAAGAACCCCAATTGGCTAGCTAACGCAATAACAGGCGCATTTCTCCTACATTCTTTCTTTTCATTTTCTTTGATTTTGGGGGAACATTTGGGCGGGGGAGGGAGGTTATGAAATCATTAAAGAAAGGGTTAAATAGCAAAAATTCTAAAGCAGATTATTATTGCTCTTGCAAATTTCGCAAAGGCTACAACATGTTTACAAAAAGCTCCAGCACGTGGCTGTCGTACGTAATACCACCCAAAATGGAGCATACAAAAACGAAGAGTGCACAATCAACCAATGCATTAAAAAGTTCGGAATGCAATACTATGCCCTAGACAGCCCCAGGAACACTGCGGCTGACGCAATCTGCACCTTCAGATCTGCGAGATCAACATCATGACCGCCCTCAACAAGACCCCACTTGTCCACCTACCAGATGAAACATTATTTACAAAATCAAAAAAAGGCATTAATCTTCTAAAAGTTCTTTCGTGCAGAATGTTTGAACTAGCAGTTATTTTGAACATTAAAGTATATTGATGGAGCAAGTTATTGGGGAGTTAGCAAAGTAGCCCATGATACTAACCTGCAGATCTTCTTCAAGCCTAATCAACTCAATGGCCTCCTCGATTTGCAATCTACCGCGAACTACAACAATGGAAATGATTAAAGAGTGTGATGCTGATGTCAATGCATCGATAGTTGCTAGTGCACAGTCATCTGCTTTCTTCAATAGACTTTCCATGGCTTTTACAAGACCTTCATCCTGTTCGCCACCAAAAGAACTGGTATACACTAGAGGTTGGTAGCCAAATTCAGACTCCGCCCACTTAAGTAGAGGATCTATCTTCTCAACTTGCCGTTCTGGAGACATTTGAAAGTTATGTGATCAGGAGTACTCATATGAGTAATTCAGAAGGTTCCATATAAAATACCAACAGTCATACTTCAATGGAACAGGCGACAGGATCAAAGTCAAGTATCATGTTTTTTCCACCACAAAAAACTGGTATACACGATAGGCTGGTAGCTAAGTAGAGGATCGATCATCTTAACTTGCCAATCTGGAGACATTTCGAACTTAATTACGTGAATTTGGAGTGCAAAATATTTCAAAAGAATTACCAACAGTCATACTTCATTGAAACAGGCGACAGGATCAAAGTCAAGTCAAAATCTACTTTCAAGCACATTAAGGTCCTCTCAAGACTGCTCGGCAAGTGGACAGTTATTAATTTTCATTTTTGGACAGGTAATTTAAAAGATTAAATGACTAAATGCTTCTTTATATGCTTTTACATAATCAAAGACTAAAAACAGCTAGTAGTCCTAGAAAGTGAGCCAACATGAGTTAACATTTGATTGCAAAGAAGTCCTAGGAAGTAATAGACTAATAGTGTATCACTTGCAATGCAAAGTTGAACTATCAGATAATGTGCTTCAAGCTATACTAGGATGTGGGAATATTATATCTGGACCTAAGTCGCTTAGATATCACCTTATGTTTACACCTGCTCAGCCTGATTAGGGCTGATCTACCCTAAGACATTTTCTTTTAAGGTGAATAGAATATATATATATATATATATATATATATATATATATATATATATATATATATATATATATATATATATATATATATATATATATATATATATATATATATATATACTTCTTTCATTTTTTTTAGATGTTACATTTTCTATTTTAGGAAGTTTTAAATTAGATGTTACACTTTTATTTTGGGTAACAACTTTTCTCTATATTTCTCCTATCACATGTTCACATGGGACCCATTTGTTTTTCATTCTCTCTATCTCTCTCCTCTCCAAAAATTACCTAGGAGTCTGTGATTTGAAAAGTGTAACATCTAAAAGAAAACGGATATATTCACCAAAAGATGAACTCGTACTACTACATCAGAGATGCCAGCCTGTCACATTGGACCTTCATTCCCTTCCTCGCTATATAGTTTCACATATATAAATTTATCATTCTTGTTTACCAACCTCACAAGCACAACAGAGAGCACCCAAAATCCGCAATTAAAACAGCACGGCTTAGCGAGATCTTGATTTTTATCATCTTACACAAAAAAACATGGTAAATTGATTTATCAGCGCTAATAAATTGTTGTTTTCCGGCTTTGATTTGCAAGCACAGAGGAGCCTTAACAAAGAACACTTCAAGGCATAACATATATCACACCCAAACTTGTGCAAAAGCAATGTAAGCATTAAAAACAATAAGGAGAAAGGGAAAGAAAAGAAACAAAAGCGGTAGTAGCGGGTAATAAATATGAGGGATCATACCATAGACACCAGTGGTGAGTACATTGTCATTGGGAGCTCGACAAAAAACTAAGTCTTGATTGAATTTGCTCATTAAATTGTTGATAATTTTGGGTCGGGTTAAAGGAACTTGTTCTAATGCGAAGCAAGCTTCATGAGTGGCATAGTGAAGGGTCTAATTCCATCTGTTTGCTACAAATGAAGCAAACAAACTCAACTCAATTAAGACCAAAAATTCGACTCAATCAATGTACATACAAATTACACATGCCAGTTCTTGTAACTTAAATTGCATATTACATAATATATGTAAAAGTAAGAATAAAAAGAGTGAGTATTAGGAAAGAAAGTAACCTGGAAATCTCACTCAGCAGCAATGGCCTTAGCAATAGAGAGTGGGGAGTTTAAGAGAGCGTGTTTAGAAGGTGATTTAAGGGTTCGATAATCCAACATAACACCCCAACCATTTCCATCATCAGCTTCTTTTGTAGTCACCTTCTTGTAGAATCTCTTTCCTACGATTGACCCAGTCATGAACGACATTGGCATCGACACGGATGACGACGTCTTTGCTAACGACTTCAAGTGTATGCTATCATCTGCTGCGCCGTCAGATGAGAAGGTGAAGGCGTCGGATTATTCGGTGTCGGCAGCTGCCACGCTGGAAGGACGCCGATGAGTGGTTAGGGTTCGTAGGGTTTGTGAGTTATTGCTTTCAGTGAATTTCGTATCAGGTTTGACGCCATTGATTTTGGGATGAGTTTGAAGGTTTGATGATTTTAGTTGGATTTTGGTGGATCTAGTCAAATTTTGTTCGGGAACGGGTTGTTCTTCCCGAGTGGGTTTGTGAATTCAGCTTTGCCTACTACCCTATCGCGGATGAGTAAAATTATGTTTCAATCAAACAAATAAAACAACAGTTTTTTCGCTAAAATTCCGAGTTTTCAAAAAAATCACGTGGTAGCCTTCAACTTTTCAAAATATACGGAATACTCCTAAATTAATAATGATTCACGCGGTACCCTCAAATATCCTTAATGACTAGCAGCGTTAACCGTCGTTAGTCATTAACCCTAATTTTATGTTTTAAATCCTAATTAACTTTACAATATTAACCCTAATCCTAACCCTAGAACTAGAACCAGGTGAGGGAGGTGTAGCAAGCATGACGAGAGCCTAGAACCAGGTGAGGGAGGCCTATCACGAAGCACGACGAGAGCCAGAACCAGGAGGCGCAGCAACCACGAGGAAGATGAGGTAGGGGAGGGTGGCGCGAAAGAAAAGGCACTGAGGAAGGGGAAATCGAGCTGCGGGTGGTGGGGAGGGGGGCTGCGGGGGTGGGGGATGGTAGGGGTGGTAGGAGGGTGGGGGTGGAGCCGTGGAGGAGGTGGTGGGTTAGGGTTAAGGGTTAGGATTAGGGTTAGCATTATAGAGTTAATTAGGGTTTAAAACATAAGTTAAGGGTTAGTTACTAAAGGTGGTTAACGTTGTTATCATTAAGGGTATTTGAGGGTACCACGTGAATTATTATTAAACTTAGGGGTAACCCCGTGTATTTTGAAATGTTGGAGGGTACCACGTGAATTTTTTGAAAACTAGGGGTACTTGGTGAAAAAATCGAATAAACATTTGAGGGTCGTTCTTTCGAACGGAAAGAATTGAACTCAACTGAATTAAATTGCAGAGAGAAATGGAACTGAATTGCATAGAGAACTTTAACTGAATTGCAGATAAGTTCAAAAGAACAAAGCATGACAATCAGTATCCAATGATAAGTTTTTTTTTAAAATTGCTTATAATAATCTAACCTTTTGGTCGTTCGTTCAAATTAATTCTATCTTTTGATTATTTTTTTAATGATCCAAAATTTTAGCATAATTCGCTCATTTTGAACTGTGAAACCGACAACCTACCGAGATGCTAAAATTAAATTTCTTCTCTAATCTCTCCCTTTGTTGACTTCCTTCCCTGCCTCACCCAGAATCTCCACCCCCTGCGACCACCACCTCCCCCCTCCCTTGTGAAAAACCCACCCCCTACGGCCACCCCTCCCCCACTCCCTTATAAAATGACGTCAACCCACTCCCTTCGACCACCACTTTATCTCCTCCCACTCCACGCTCTTTATCTCATCTTTTCCACCACCTTTAGCCTCTCATATCAACCCTTGTGAACAACCCCAACCCCCTGCGAACAACCCCACTCCCGTACCCCTGTGAATTAACAACCCCTCGTCCCCTGCGAATTTCGTCATTGTTGATGGTGTTCAATGTTCGTGATGAATTGATGATGGTTTAAGATGGTGGCGACGAGTTGTTTGGCGAGTGGGGGATGGTCACAAGGGGGCGGTATGGTGCTTTCGAGGTGGTGGTGTTCGCAGGGGGTGTGGAGAGATTTTATGAAGAAGTTTGGTGGTGTAGAGTTTTGGTGCGACTGCGTGGCGGTGGTTAGTGGTGTTGTGGGGCGATATGGGGGTGTTTGGCAGTGGTCGTAGTAGTGGTGCCTTGGTAGTGGTGTTGTTTGCAGTGGTGTGTTGGTTGTGGCGTTTGTGGTTATTTGTTTTAGTTAAGTTAATTAAAAGTTAAGTTGACTAGTTAAATTAGAACGAATTAGAATAAGGTCGTGTGCAATTAACCCATTCTATTGGTCGTCAACCTATTTCAACAGGTCACGATTCAACATGAGCGTATTGTGCTAAAAGTTGGGTTATTAAAAAAATAATCAAAAGGTGGGATTAATTTGAGCGACCCAAAAGTTGGGTTACTAATATAATCAATTTTTCCTAAGTTTTTAGGTAGCATTTGTCATATTAAACAACATTAATACTTCAATTAGTATTGCACCAACCTAGTTGTGGAGATTGTTACATTTACCCACTAGTTATAGATAATTAAAAATACTTCATCCGTTTCGTTTTAAATGCAACAAATGAATATTTTATATCTAATAAATAATACCCATTTGTTGCATTTAAAACGAAACAACGGAGGAATTAATTAACTTTGCTGAGTTGTACTCTACTAGGTAGACAAGGTTTTTTCCCTCGGTTGTATAGTTAATTTCTATGATGGGTCACTTTCAAGTTAAAATGAGTCATTTTTTAGGTTTACCCCAATTTTATCATATATAGTACTGTGAGCATGATAAACCCAAGACTATTTTTTTGCTCATTGATCATTTGAAATAATCCAAATGAACAAAATTTATGAAAGGGAGAGTTTCAAATAAGCAAAGAATTAGTCTTGAGTATACCATTAATATGGTACAAGTACACCTCGCTGTATGATGAATGAATTTGGTTAAGAGAGGTTACTTTAAAACAAAATATAATTTTTAACCTTAAACGAGTCACTTCTATTCCCTCCGTTTTTTAATCTACACATTATCACTAGGGGAAAAAACAGAAAGGGCTGCGCAGGAAGGGTTGCGCTTTTCCTAAAAGCGCAGCCCTACTAGTGAAGGGCTGCGCTTTTTTTAAAAAGTCCAACCCTACATAGCAGAAGGGCTGTGCTTTTTTAAAAAGCGCAGCCCTTCACTTAGTAGGGCTGCGCTTGTAGGAAAAGCGCTGCGCTTGTAGGAAAAGCGCAGCCCTTCTTACCTACAGAAGGGTTGCGCTTGTCCTAAAAGCACAACCCTTCTGCTATGTAGGGCTGCGCTTTTTAAAAAAAGCGTAACCCTTCCTAAAAAAATTTGAAATAAAAAAGTTCGCGGGCTTCAAATATTAAGCGAGCTACGTCAAATATATCCCTCATTCTTCTCTCTCCTCTCTCACGTCCCTCATTATGCCTTTCCTCCTTCTCTCTCATCCTCTCTTCTCTTTCATCCTCTCTTCTCTCTCATCCTCTCTTCTCTCTCAAAAACTCCCAAAAACGTTGCGACAAAAACGCTGAAATGATTTGCACTAATCATGCCGACGGAGTCCGATTGCCTATTGTGATACCTTTTCGGAAGCGGAACGGGCCAACGAGTCAAACACACGGCTATGCCGTGATGTTTAGGCTTTTTAAGCCATCCGAGTTCGTTTAAGCATCCAAATAGGCATTTTAAGTTTTTCCGAATTTTTTTTCCTTAATTATGTATTAGGGTTTTGTTTTATGTATTTAAACATTATTAGGTTAATGTTTGGAGGTAGTTCTTGTATTTTCAGATCTATAATGTTCTTGTATACTTCTCTTTGTTTTGATTAATGTTCTTGTATACTTCTCTTTGTTTTGATTAATGTTCTTGTATACTTCTCTTTGTTTTGATTAATGTTCTTGTATTCTTCTCTTTGTTTTGATTAATGTTCTGTATTTTCAGATCTATAATTCTTCTCTTCTGTATATTAGTTTTGTTCCTTTTTTTCATTTCGTTTCGTTCTTTTTTTTTGTTTTGGGTTTAGTATTTTCATTTTTGTTTCGTTTCTCTTCTCTTCTATTTAATTTCAGAAAATGTGAGATTATGAGTAAAAAAATGTCGAATTTTTTTTTTTTTTTTTTGGTAGGAAGGGCTGCGCTTTTCTAGCGCAGCCCTACTTAAAAAGTGAAGGGCTACTACTGAAAGGGCTGCTGTCAAAAAGCGCAGCCCTACATGCCTTTTTCAGCGCAGCCCTTCTTCATTTTTCCACTAGTGTATGCACTTTGACGCTATTAACATACATAATTTTGACCATCATTTGTGATTTATATATAAGAAAATATATAGTAAACCTGCGTGTATCATGCTTATGGTACATCCAAGACTATCTTTTGCTCATTGCTCATTTGCAATTCTCCAAATGAGCAAATTTATTTCTAATCACTTATTCTCATTTACCCAGATGAGCAAACTTTCTCATATGGGTAAATGCTTCTACTCATTTGAGAAAATGAGCAAGCACTTTTGCCCAAATGAGTAAACCTCAAACGAACATAAGTGCCTGCTCATTTTGAAACTGCAATATTGATTTCAAATGTGAAACTAAGTCCACCATTATAATAATGAACTTTGAAACTTCAATATTTGTTTTGCCATTCATGAAACCCAAATTTTCAAATCATATTTTATAGTTCATCAAGTTGGTTGGCTAAGATGGGAAAGAAACTGTCTAGAAGAGTAAAATTTAGAGGTTGGAAACAATAAAAGAGAGAGAAATTTTGAGGTAAGAGAAACAATGGAGTTAAGATAAATATAAAATTGGGAGAAAATTCATAGTAAAACTGGGTGTACCATGCTCATGGTATACCAAGACTTTTTTTTGCGCGTTGCTCATTTGATATTCTCTAAATATGAAAAATTTTACTCACTTGTGCTTATTCACCCAAATGAACAGACTTCCTCAAGTGGGCAAAAATACTCATTCGAGAAAACCAAGGAAACACTTTTGCCCAAAATGAACAAACTTTTTTTTTTGCTCATTTTCCAACCGCCATATTGATTTCTCATGTATAGAACCATTAATGAACTTTGAATTTTCAATTTTTGTTTTTGCCATTAATGAAACCAACTTTCTCAAATCATATTTCATAATCCATCAATTTTTAATTAACCACGATGAGAGAGAAATCATGAATGAGAGAGAAATTTGGAGGTGAGAAATAATGGAGGAGAGAAAATATTTTGGGTAAGAGAAATAATGGAGTTATGAGAAACCTAAACTAGTGTTGATTCTCAAATCATCTTTTGCATTATCGATCATTAATGCCACCATTGAAGAATCTCGAGCACTCTAGTTTTAATTTCAAGCTAAAATTAATTCCACCATTAATGAAATTCAAAGCTCAAATATTTGTTTGTGCCATTCATTGATTTCAATGAAGGTTGGTTAATGTAGGAGACAATTTTGGAGGTGAGAAACGATGGAGGAGAGAGAAATTCGGAGGTGAAAATCAATGGAGGAGAGAGAAATTTAGAGGTAAGAGAAACAATGGAGGAGAGAGAAAATGGAGGTAAGAGAAAAAATGTAGAAGAAGAAGAGAAAAGAAGGTAGAGAAATAAGTGATTATAATTTAGAATGAGTAAAGTTCTACTCGTTTGGAAAATTTATTACAAAATTGTCCTTGAGTTTACCATGAGTATGGTACACCCGGGTATACTATGAATGGACTCTAAACTGGTGTTGGTTCTTAAATCATCTTTTGCATCATTGATCATCAATTCCGTCCTTGAAAAAGTTATGGGAACTTCAATGTTGATTCTTAAATATGAAATTACGTCCTCCTTTGGTGAAATTTGGAGCTCGTTGATTTAATTTTGCCATTCACTAATTTCAAAGAAGGTTACAAAACTGGAGGAGAGAGAACCAATGTAAGAGAAAAATTTAGAGGTGAAAAACAATTGAAGAATGAGAAATTTGGAGCTAACAAACAAATGGAGGAAAGAGAAATTTGGAGGTAAGAGAAACAATGGAGGAGAGATATAAGGAGAGTTAAGAGAATAATAAAGAAGAGAAATGAAGAAGATGAGGAAAGAAGATACCGAAATAAGTGATTAGAAATGCTTAAAATATTGCTCTTTTGAAGAATTTATTACATAATTACCCCTAGGTCTACCATGAGTATGGTACATCCAGATGTACCATGTACGAACTCGTGATTTTCTTAGACTCGATGATATATATTTTTCAAATATCAACTTTTTTTTTATTTTATTAAAAATATTAATGGTCAAAGTTTTATATTGACAAGCGTAAAAATGAAACTATATAGATTAAAAAAATTAGAGGTAATATATAAGTAAAAGTGGTTAATGACAAATGGTTATCATTGTCTAAAAGTAACTTTTTAGCTTAAAGGGGTCACTTTTATATAACTGACTCATTTAGGGAAAAAAGTTTCCCTTATTGTACAATATTTGTCATTTATCATACAAGATCATTGTTTCAACAAATTATATTTCCTCCATTTCTTTACTTGCAATATTTTCCATTTTAAGAAGTTGCATGTTAATTAGAACATAGACATTTTTGGTAATATATTCTTATACACACATAATATTGTCTCCCCATTTGAGTAGTTAATGATGATATATATGGTAATTAATTTATATGTATCTATTATTTTAATAAATATTTTTAAATAAAAATAAATGATTTTATTAATATCAGATTTTATCTCCTTAAAAAGCTCATTTTTGAATTTGAAACAATACATTTGATAAATATAAAAACAATCTTCAAAAGGTCGAATTTAATAAAAGAATCGGTCAGATCTAAGTTCGTCTAACACAACGTAATGAGCATGGGCAACATTGATGTTGTACACTAAAATGAAAAATATATACGAAGCCAGTGTGCAAGACATACAAGTTGCTTGCCTAGTGCACAACTTTTTCCTATTCGCATAATTTTCGGTTTCATTTGCCTATAATTACCTACGTTTCTTCGAACTAAAAAATAAACTTTGACGAATTACAATACGCTTTAATATTACAGACACTTTTCATAATATAGTTCAACACGTCACATCTCATCTCACGATAAAGACATAAACACATCAAACACATTCATCATCATTCAATCTTCCATAAGTTTTCGTTGTAAGCGCCACAATTGCTCCTCCAGAAGGTCATTATTCTCCCAAACCCAAGCCATACAAGTATATTTCTGAGTATCCATAATATTTCCTTTTCTTATTAATTTGCTTGAAATTATGATAGACCGTCGTACACCTGTTAAAAATAATTCATGCAAAACCTTCTAACAATGTAGTAGGGTAAGTAGGATCGAATCCACAAAGAGATGGTCGTTCTAATCTAACTTCTAAGGTATGGAGAAAATAAAAAGATCAGAGATATTATAATTAAGGTTCTAAACTATGAAAATCAAACTAAAAGGATCTAGGGTAATGTTTCACCGTGTTAATAACTAAAATCTATCAAATTATAATCAATAGTTCAATTAATCAGATATCTAGAGCACATGTTAATCCTATGATCGAGTCTTAATGCTCTCAAATCAACATATGCAGTACGATCGATAACATAATCGGATTTGCTAACTGTAGGTAAGCCTCTAAAAAGTAAGGTCTTGGTCAATGCAAACAATTATTAGCAATATTTAATTAGATAATTGATCAGATTGCAAGATTAATAATAAAACAATAATCAATTAGAGATATTGATAACTAATTAAACCATCAATAAATATCGATCAAGAATCATAACGTATAAACATGGATTCCCCAACCTTAGAAATAAAAACTACTCTAACATGACATAAATAATAAAACCTAAATGTACAAAAAAAAAAGCATAATCAAAGAAATCAGTGAAAGAAAGAGAATAAAAATACTAAACTCATGAATTGATGAAGAAAAGAGAAGCTAGAGTTTGCCATGAAAAAACTAGAGAGAAAAAAAGAAGAGAAAACTAAAAACTAGAACTAGAATAAAGAAAATAACGTGTGAGGGAGGAGAGAGAAAGGAAGACTTATTCCTAATCTAAATAATATTAACAAACCTAATATGACTAGGAAAATAATTTAAAAGATAAGGAAAGTCTTGAATAATCATTAAAGGGGCGGATTAGTGATCCGCACGTACGGTAGCAGATTCAAGCAGAAATAATGTAATCTCCGAAAAGCATAACTCCTTGAATAGAAGTTTGCTCGAGGCGTGCCATACTGCCACCTAACATTAGAAAGCTCTTTAACTCTAGTTTCCAAATCTGCTGAAATTATTCAATTCCAAGAAGCACATCAAAAGTTATCATCAAAAGAGTAGACATGACTCCTTTTTCACATTTCTTGTAATAGCCCTATTTATAAGAGCATTTATTAAATGCTGATTATATTTATTAAGTTAATTATGTTTCGAAAATCTTCTTTTATTTGAGTTATAGAATATGAATTTTATTAGCCGTATTTGTAATATATTTGTCATATTAATTTTATGAAGTTATTATTATATTATTTTATATATCGCGTTTAATGAGCAATTTGTTGATTTGTAATTATCCGATTAGGAAATCAAAGTCGGGTTCCCTTCCTTCCTTTCTGTTGTCGGTTAATGAGGTAATAAACCCCTTATTTCTTTTTGGTCGGTATTCTCACCCAAAACCAAAACCCTCTAAAACTAGTTCCCTCACCCCCGTAAAACCCTCACGCCTCTTCCTCTCAGTTGTGCTCCTCGTGTCTCTCTCCTCCTCGTACCTTCTTCCTGACTTGTGCCGGAGTTTCTTCCCCTTACTGCTCGCCGGATCTCCTCCCCAGTGCGTCGTTGTTAGGTTGTTTTCAACTCGTCGCAGCCTTGTGTGGTGCTTGTTTATGCCAATTTCTGATTAGGCAGAACTTAGCTGAGGATCTACAGCTAATGAAGATGCAGCTATGAACAACAAGGAAAGCTAGCTACAAAAATGAACAAGTGCGACAAAAGAACGGGACTCCAAGAAATGGTGACGCGGAATTCACCAGGAAGAAGGGTAAAAAACCGCGGGTGGAATTGAGTCCACCAATCCACTATATCTGAGTATTACATCTTACAGCTTATAACTTGTGCTAGATACACTTTTTAGTATAATAAAGAGCAAAGAAGATATTTGAATGTAAATGATGTCTAGAACTTGTTTTTTACCTTAGATAATTCTCCACTATTTATACAAGTGCATTTTATTTAACGTTGTTTACAATTAGCCGTTTAGCAACTAACTCCTACTATCTTGCCACCATTTCCTAGAATCAAGGAACAGCTCCACCTTCTGCTCAACCACGGATCTCGCCCTATTTTTTAGGCATGACTGCTGAAACAACGTCTATTGACCAAGTCTTGATCAATAATTTATGCTCCCTTTTTGAATTATCTTCCAAAACTTGCGATCACTTGCAATTGCTGTTTCCTGGCTCTCTTTAGTTGATCCCCAGATAGTAATGACAGACGTCTACCTGCACTTTCCAGCTTAAGCAAACATTAGGCCACAACAATTGCCCCTAACTTGTGATGCCAACCTAGGCGCACTTAGTTAAATTCACAAGTTACCAAAAAAGAAATGAAATACTTTAGCAAACAACATCAGTAGCGAATCACTAAACACATGTAAGCTGTCAGCTTTCAGGTCATATGCTAATATCATTCCTGCAATTAGGGCTTCATACTCAGCCTCATTGTTAGTAGCTTTAAAATCACAACAGATAGCACGTACTATCATGTCCCCTTGTGGCGACTTTAGTACTATACCTAGGCCAGCTCCTCTGAAATTCGAGGATCCATCCACATATAGCTGCCAGGATCCGGACTTACCTACTTGATTGATGTGACGCACTTCTTCTTCAGCTGCAGCTGCTAGGTCAGGATTGAAGTCTTCCACAAAGTCAGCTAAATCTTGGGATTTTATAGCTGTTCTAGGCAGATACTTAATGTCATGCGCGCTTAGGGATATAGCCCATTTGGCCATTCTCCCTGAGCATTCTGGTTTCCTTAGTACAGCTTTGACAGGATAGTTAGTCATGACATGAATAGGATGAGATTCAAAGTAATGTCTTAACTTACGTGATGCCATGTATAGAGCTAGTACTAATTTTTCTAGTGATGTGTACCTGGTTTCGGCGTCCAACAAGGATTTACTTACGTAATAGACTAGGAGTTGTTGGCTTTCTGCTTCCCTAGCTAGCACTGCACTTATCGCTTTGCTGCTGACGGCTACATATAGCTGGAGTGTCTCGCCTGTAGCTGGCTTCGAGAGCAGGGCGGTTGGGCTAGGTAAGCTTTTAGATCTTCTAGCGCAGCTTCATGCTCGGTCGTCCAGTCGAATCCCTTGTTCTTTTTCAGCACGTTGTAGAACAGATGGCATTTAGCGGAGGATCTGGATATGAACCTATTGAGCGCAGCTACTCTCCCAGTCAGCTTCTGGATTTCCTTTAAGTTTCGAGGTGATTGAATATTGATCATTGCTTGCACTTGGCTGGGATTAGCTTCTATGCCTCGCTGCGTGACGATGTACCCCATAAATTTTCCTGCAGGGACTCCAAAGGAACATTTACTAGGGTTCAGCTTCATCCCATACCTTTTTAAGACCTCGAAAGTATCTTGAAGTGAGCCACGTGATCTTCAGCTTGCTTTGTCTTGACCAGCATGTCATCTATATAGACTTCCATCGTATCTCCCAGCTGCTTCTCGAACATTTTGTTAACTAGCCGCTGGTAGGTGGCACCTGCATTTTTTAACCCAAAAGGCATCACCTTGTAGCAATAAATACCTCTTTCAGTCATGAATGCCGTCTTTTCTTGATCTGCAGGGTCCATGAGTATCTGATTATAGCCAGAGTATGCGTCCAGGAAAGTGAATCTCTCATGTCCAGCTGTAGCGTCTACCAATGCATCGATATGTGGCAGTGGAAAGGGATCTTTTTGGCACGCCTTGTTGAGATCGGTGAAATCGATACACACTCACCACTTGCCATTTTTCTTGTCGACGACAACCACATTAGCTAGCCAATCTGGATACTTGACTTCTCTGATCTTCCCAGCTTTCAGCAGCTTCTCTACTTCCTCATTGACTATTAAATTTCTTTCTGGCGCGAACTTCCTCCTTTTTTGCTTGACAGGTTTACAGTTGGGGTCACCGTTTAGCTTATGAGTGATGATGTCAGGTTCAAAGCCTACCATATCTTCATGACTCCATGCAAAACAACTTATATTCTCTCTCAGGAATTCAATGATCCGCTGCCTTTCTTCAGCTGGTAGGGATGCCCCAATTTGAACAGTCTGCTCTGGCTTTGCTGGGTCCAGCGCTACTTCATCTACATCTTGCTCTACTGGTTTAGCTGGCACTGGACCTTGCTGTAATTGCTAGCTGGACTCTTTCTTTGCTTTGAGGGATATGCTATAACATTCTCTTGCCAGCTTGCGATCGCCCTTGATTTCTTGCACTCCCCATTTGGTAGGGAATTTGATAGTTTGATGATAGTTTGATGGCACAGCTCGCATTTTATGAATCCATGGTGTCCCCATAATGATATTATATGCTGAGGGGAATCCACCCCATTGAATTTAGTCTGCAAGTTGACTCCTTTTGCATAGGTAGGTAGTATGATTTCCCCGAGCGTTGTAGCTGGCTCGCCATTGAATATGAATAAGACGGTTGCTTTTTTGAGGATGTCAGCTTCCTGCAGTCCCATGCTTTCGAGGGCACTTTTGAATATGATATTAGCTGAGCTGCCGTTGTCTATTAACACTCTCTTCATAAGGGAGTTGCTGATGGTGAGGGATACGACAAGGCCATCATGGTGGTCAGCTTCTTCATCTCCATCCTCCTCGTCAAAGCTGATGGTCATGTTTCTGAGCTTTTTCTCCTTTGCACTTCTATATTGCTTTGGTACAGCTTTGGAGCCTTCTCGGGCGAATCTTTTAGCTGCAGAGTAGGTTACTCCACATATTTCTGATCCACCAGAGATAGAATTGATTACCTTATCATGCGTAGGCTCAGGTGGAGGACGAGGTTGTTGCTGGCTGGGACCGAATTTATTCTCTTGTTGTCCTTTCTTCCCCATGAGATGCTCTAGATAGCCTTTCTTAAGCAGCCAAGCCACTTCTTTCTTGAGGGCGTTGCAGTCCTCCGTGCGATGGCCATGGTCGCCATGATAGTTGGACCATTTGGTGGTGTCTTTCTCGCTATTTGGCATGTCGCTCTTGCGTGGCCACCTGGCCGTTGTCCCTAGCTTTTCAAGCGCGTTCACTACGCCTCCTGCATCCATGTTAAAGCAATAGGAAGCAATAGACGGGTATTCATTGTCAGTAGATTTACCTGCAGCCTTGCTGGCTACGCTGTTGGTTTCACGCTTTTGATAAGGCTGGTGACGCCAGTCATTCTTCTTCTAGCTTTGGGCTTTTCGATCGTAGCTGGGCTCACCCCCGTACCTAAACACCTCGTCTTCTTCGACGCGGATTTCAGCCATAGCTCGAGCCCTAACCTCCTCGAACATGTTGTAGGGGTACCTGGTCAATTCATAATATAACCTGGATTTGTACGTTAAGCCCCTTCTGAATGCTTCGATGGCATTAGGAATATCGAGGCTTTTGACTGAGATCATCTCCTTGTTGAACCGGTCCAGGTATGGCCTCACAGCTTCATTTGTCTTCTAAGTAATCCGGTACAGGTCGCCTGTATGTTTTTCCAGGACCCTGCTGCTGGCAAACTGTAGATAGAACTTGTTAATCAGAGCAGCTAAGTTTGGGATACTACCTGGTTTAAGGCTTATTAGCCATTGTAGAGCTGGTCCGGATAAGGTGGCTCCAAACGATTTGCACATGGTGGCCTCTAGGAGGTGCTCAGGAATGGATGAGGTCCACATCTTCTGCTTGTACTACGCTACATGATCATAGGGGTCCGCAGCTCCATCATACAGCTTATTAGGCTGGGACACGTTGATCTTCTTGGGGATCCTGGCCCTTGCAATTTCATAAATGAAGGGGGACTGCGCATAGCCATTGGGAGATTCCTCAGCTACGGGAGTTGGTGCTCCAGGCAACTAACTTCGCCAGCATGCGGAGTATCTTCCTATTTTGAGATTCCAGGAGTGCCATCTTCTTAGCGGCAGGATCTGCTTCCTCTTCGTCGGATCCAGTCTCATTCCCCTCATCTTCATCTTCGCTAGTGCTGGAGTCATCGAGATTGAGATTACAGGGGGTCAGTCCCTGGCCACGGGGCTTGGGAGTTTTGCTGCTTTTGACGGACTCCAGCTCCTTTCTGAGACTATCAATAGTCTGCTGAGTTTCAGATTGAGTGCGACGAAGATCTTCTTGAGCTTTCAGCAAAGCAGCCTTCATCATTTCGACAGTATCATCAGCCATTTTTTCTAGAATGAAATGCGTGTATTTTCTTTTTGGGATTTTTATGAAAATTTAGCTGTAGAGCCCCACGGTGGGCGCCAAACTGTTTATGCCAAATTCTGATCAGGCAGAACTTAGCTGAGGATCTACAGCTAATGAAGATACAGCTATGAACAACAAGGAAAGCTAGCTACAAAAATGAACAAGTGCGAAAAAAGAACGGGACACCAAGAAATGGTGACGCGGAAAACCCCACGAAGAAGGGTAAAAAACCGCGGGTGGAATTGAGTCCACCAATCCACTATATCTGAGTATTCCAGCTTATAGCTTATAACTTGTGCTAGATACACTTTTTAGTATTGTAAAGAGCAAAGAAGATATTTGAATGTAAATGATCTCTAAAACTTGTTTTTTCCCTTAGATAATTCTCCACTATTTATACAAGTGCATTTTATTTAACGTTGTTTACAATTAGCCGTTTAGCAACTAACTCCTACTATCTTGCCACCATTTCCTAGAATCAAGGAACAGCTCCACCTTCTGCTCAACCACGGATCTCGCCCTATTTTTTAGGCATGACTGCTGAAACAACGTCTATTGACCAAGTCTTGATCAATAACTTATGCTCCCTTTTTGAATTATCTTCCAGATTTGCGATCACTTGAAATTGCTGTTACCTGGCTCTCTTTAGCTGATCCCCAGATAGTAATCACGGATGCCTACCTGCACTTTCCAGCTTAGGCAAACATTAGGCCACAACAGTGTTCGTGTTCTCTCTCTCTCTTGCCTCTATTTCCCGCGTCGTTGATGTTGTTGTTTAGCGGCACTGCTGCACAGTCTTCAATTCGGTTCGTGGTGGTGGTGCCACCGCTGCTGGGACTGTTATTGTTGCTCGTGTGTCCCATCCCACATCCTTTTGTTGTTGCTGCTGTTTGTCGTTGTGTTGCTGCTGTCGTTGTTGCCTTTGTGGCATCCTTGGCGCCACCGTTGACTGATGCTACCATCACCTTGTTGTTGGTGATGCTGGTTGTTGCCGCTGCCGGAACCTAGTCCCTACCCTTGTCGTGGTCTCCTCTGCTCTTGAAGCAGAGGTAATGACTACCTCTTTCTTTTCCTCTTGAAATTATGATTTCAAGTTTTGTAACTCAATCCCAAGTTGTTGTTGTTTGTGCTGTTGTGTATTGTTGTTGTTGTTAATGCGCTGTTGTTATTATTGTTGTTGCTCTATTGTAGTGGTGTTGTAGGGTTGTTGTTGTTCTGTCGCTGTGGTATTGTTGTTGTTAGGGTTGTTGGGGTGGTGGTGTTGTGCCACTGTTGTTGGGTGGTGGTTGTTGTATTGTTAGGTTGTGGTTGTACGTTGTGGTATTGTTGTTGTTCTTGATTTAGGTAAGGTTGTGAGTTAAGTTTTAGTTAGTTTGGTTCAATAATTAGAATTCTCATTATGATTTGAAGATTATGGAATTGGGATGGTTAGTGTAGATAATTTCTAAATTGGGAATTGGTTATGATTGTGTTTTTAGTTTAGATTAGTTTAAGATTGGTTATTGATTACTTTTATTGTTATGAAGGTTAAGGATTGTTATGAATTTCAAGTGAGTTGATGAAGTTACGAAGTTAGATCTTAAAGTTCTTATCGGTCAGAGCTAAAGAAGGTTACGCGTATGAGGTAACTTTTATGTTCAGTAAAATAATTTACTCATGCCCTTCTGTGTAGATCTCTGTGTTCTGTTTTCGTAAATAACTTCGTACTATGGCCATAGTTATGAATGTGATGTTATGAGTTGATTCTGAAAATATTATTGGATAATTATGAATATGCAACTATTTTGCTGGCTTAGTTTAGGAACTGAAAATAGGAAGTGGGCAAGGTATGAGTGGATGATGGTTACACTTTTGACCTAATACGGTCGGCTACTTACTCTCCATATAACGAACCGTGGGGATAGTGTTGCTGGGCTCCATAACGAACCTTGGAGGCAGCGTTTGTCCAAAGCCTGTACTTGCCACTGATTTGTTTAATAGAATAAGGTATGCCAACGTTGTAATGAAAAGGAAATGATTTTGCATAAAATGTTTGTAACGGGCAAAATTAAAGGTTACGAGTTTCCCACTCATTATAGAATTTTATTTGTTTTGTATTTCTTCCCTGAATTTGCAGGTTTAGTGTTGTGAGTTCGGAATTGGAAGTGAAGCAAGATTATGATGTCACCCTAGATTAAGGATTGAGTTTGTATTTTAGATAGTTGGTTCGAGAATAGTTATTTATATTTCGTGGTATATAATATTTTGAGAATTTTAGTGGAGTTATTGGTGTAATTAAGGATATTTTTCCGCTGCGAATTTATTAATTAAGATTTGGATTCTAGTTTATGGTTGTTCAGTGTGTTTAGCTAGCAGCTTGGAAGAGCGTGCTGTTGCATTTCTTCTAATGATCTTCAACTTTGTTTTCGCTCAAACTCGTACTATAACATATCCCTAGTGATCCTTATGCATTTCACCTTCCTTCCAGGTGGTCCTAATCCTCAAGCTTTGCTAATCATACTCCAAATACGTTCTCATTACCTGAAATTCATCAAAAACAAGAAAACATACCGAATATGAGTAGAATAACACAACTTAAGAATATAATGCAATTTTGAACCTAAATATGAATCTAAATGCTCTAAAATGCAACCTAAATGCACCTAAAAACTATATATAAATATGATTTATCAAGTTACTAACCATCTTTTCATGATGTAGATGATCTCTAAGTGAAAATTCGTTCATTGTACGTTCTTAATCTCTACTCCTTTTTATTTTGTACATATTTTCATGATTGACATGCTTTCATCACCCACATAATATTATTGCTTAGAAAATTGTTCTAACTCCTAATAAGATAATTGGACAATTGATTTAAGTATCTAGTAATTTTGATTGCTTAATAACATACCACCAAAAATGTAGTCTTTATGTGTTTAATGAACCAACCTAGACTAATCTTTTTTAGAGTGTTAAAAATATTATTTGGTTGTTTTATTGCAATAAATTTGTCTATGACTCATGTTAAGCAGAGTTAAGCAATTGGCCAATGTGATTCATGATCATGTTCGTACCCTCACCCTTGAACTCAATTTTTAGCTCATGACTATTTATGAAGTTATGACGGAAAATTATAAATTGGATAAGTCTTAAAGTTGTCCCTAAGATTCTCTAATATCCAATTAGGTTTATGAGTTTTTCCTTTAAAAATTTCTTGGCGACTTTCAAGAACTTTTTTTGAAAAAATCCTTTAATGAGGTAGTCAAATACGCTTGTGTATGCAATTTTTGCCTATTATTTGCATGTAAAAACATTGGTATGTATTGCACTTAAAATCGCATCTTAATATATCGTCAAATTGATAAAACCTTCGCCAAATTGACAAATTTGCATGCTGGGGAAAGTGCGCCAAATGCACCTAGGCACGCCTGGCGCACCACTCTTGCGTTGGACGCACAATTTTTGCGTCCCGCGCAATAATGTTGCATGGCACGCAACCTCTGCATCTCATGCTATTGTCAATGTGGCCATTGTATTGGTCAAAATTGTCCTTCATTCGTCTCGACAACTTTAGAACTCGTCAAAAGTGTCCTTCACCGGTCTCTAAAATTGTAGAACTAACCAAAACCACGCCCAAATTGCCAAATAACATGTCAGGGGACATTGCGCAAAATGCGCCGCGCACATTATCATTGTCGGACGCGCAGCCTGTGCATCTCATGTTATTGCCAATTTGCGCGTTGTAATGGCCATTCACATTATTTTTCCGTTTGCATTCATTTAGAGTCATGATCATTCCTAAGTAATTTTGTCGAAAACGAATCTCACTTAATTTTGATAAAAAGTTATTCTTCTTTGTTCTTTTTGAGTCCTATCACCACCGTGTCTTCCTTTCTTCTATCCTTATCTCTGTCCTATCTTTTCATGTCATCTTTTAGGATTTGTTTTAGTGACCATCTTTTTTGTAAAAAAAACACCAATCTAGTTAGGAATTTTGATTCCATTATTAGAAGTACATCTAGCCCAAATGTCTAGGTTCACCCAATTTCACTTCACTTAGAGTTCTTAACCTTGTCAAACTTCATCAACGTTAGGATTCTTAACCACGTCTAAGTTCATTCAAGCACGAATTCTAAGGTTATTAGAGTTCTTACCATCGTAGGAGTTCAGAATCCATAGAAGTTATTCTCGCGTAATAGTAGTCTAAATTCATTAGAATTCTATGCATTTAGGAGGCTAGGTCCACTAGCATCTCACACGATGCATTAGAAGCCGTGCATTTTAGTATGTTTTAGTATTTAAACAATTTAATTCTTGAAGGGTTGACTATTTGAAAGTCAAAAGAATTATTTTAATGATTTAAAGAAGTCAAAATATTAGTTAGTCATACTTTGAAATATATTTGTAAAGTTTAAAACACTTTTTGGGTTGTGAAAAGGATTTTAAATTGGGTAGGAGGAACCCAACCACTCAAATCATCAATCACTAAATATTAGTTTTAGCCCAATCACCTTTTCCTAAGCCCAAAGGGAAATCTATATAAACTCCAAAAATCTCAATTTCCTACATACTTATTTTCTCTCTCCTCCTTTTCCCCCCAAATTTCCGCCCCCCCCCCCCTCTTATTTCTCTCTTTCTTTTGTTTTCCTTCCTCTCCTTCCTTTGGCCTTCCTCTTTCGAACCGACCAATACAACCACCACCGGCTAACCGCCACCATCCGACAGGAATGCCGCCTCCCTTCTTGTCGTGTCTTTCTCCTCTTCTTTGTTTGGTTATTTCTTCCTGCTCAAGTTTTATTTTAATGTAAAACTTATATTTTTAAGGGTTTATTTTAATATGTTTATGTTTAAAATCTATAGTTTGATGATTTAATTATGAATATAAGATTAGATAATTTATGTAATGAAGTAATTAAATTTCAGATTTACTTATTACTCCCTCCGTTTCCTGAAGATCTTCCCTCTTTCCGTTTAAGTGCGTTTCCAAAAGATCTTCCCTCTTTTACTTTATTCCTTATTAGGAAATTTTTTTTCCATTTTTATCCTCTCATGTCCCTATCATATGGTCCACCATTACATTATTAATTCAATTTTACTCCCTTCTCTCTCCTACTTTAACCCCTTTTTATTTGTTTATTTATCTTAACCCCTTTCTCTCTCCCACTTTACCCACTTCATACCCCACACAAATGTATCCTTCTTGGTATCTGTAAGAACAGTAACAAGGAAGATCTTTAGGAAACGGAGGTAGTATGTTTGAATTGGGATTTTAATAAACAAAGCATGTATTTTTAGGGTTTTATGAGTTGGAAAATCATAGTAGTATATTATATTTTATGAAATTTAGTTTTCTTATGATTTCAAGTATTTTTAAGTATCTTTAAAAAGGGTTTTGGTATATATTATGTTGTTGGAAATTTAAAAAGGATGTTGATGATGGAGTTCTTATGATTTAAATATGATTTTTAAAGGAATTTTAACAACTAGTGGAGTAGTACTATACTAGCAGGTTTTAATATTAAGTTTTAAAGATGGGAAAAAGGGTTTTAAACACTTTTAAGAATGGTTTAAAGCATTTTATTATTACTGGAAATTTATAAAGTATTGTGTCGTATTCCATGTTTTGATGATGCCAAATAATTAGGTCTTGTATAGTTTTATTTTGGAAAAATATAAAATCCTATAAATCTTGTCTTGTTAATTTTTATATATCTTGTGGAGAAAGATTAATGAGATTTAATCTAGTCAAGATATCATTTATATATTTTGGTTTTGTTATATGATATGTTTAATGTATCTATTAACTTAGAATCTTTGGGTAAAAGATGATCAAGTTATTAGAGATATTTTCCTACCGTAAATAGTGTGTCGAATAGGTTGAAATGTGTGGCTAAAATTGTAGAACAAACTGCTTGGGGATAGCTAACTACCTCAGTCCACTTGCTGAATGTGCGCCCACTGCAACGACTAGTGGAAGTTGTTAATATTGTTGCTACAAACGTGGAGTAGTGCAGCAAATAGTGGATCATGATGCCCATGATTATGGTTGGATAAGAACGTGGGGCATTACTCTTATAGAAGAAGATAATCACAACAACTACTTAAAGAAGAAGACTTGTTTTGGAGAAAAAATAACTTTCAAGCAGTCAAAGTTTAATTTTTTCTTAGAAAGTTTTCTGTAATTTTATTCTTCTTCTACAATACATATCAGTGTAATATTCATAGTGTTTGGGTGAGTGAAAAAGTTCAGAATTTCCATGTAACCAAGTGAGAGAAAGAAAAGAGAAAAGAGAAGATTTCGAGTGAAGTCAAGAGGGTCATCAGTTCAGGGGGGGGGGGGAACCGAGTGACTGGGAACAAGTTGCTAAAGAAATAGTTAAGGGTCCAATAATAGGTTGTAAAGAGAGTCTTTTGGCCTATTATTAGAAAGAGAAGTATTGAGTTAAAATCCCTTGGGGTCAAGGTTTTTCTTTCAATTGGGTCTAGGAAGTTTTCCTTGTAGGTTAAATCTTGTGTGTAATCTTTAATTTTTTTCATTCTGACTTTCTATTTTGCGAATTACATTCGAAAATTTCCCCTCAACAACAATTCACCTCCTCTTTTAGTTGGTCTAGTGTTCATGCTAGAATAACAATTGGTATCAGAGCTTGGTACCTCCGAATCAGTTAACAATCAACAACTTGTACTTGGCACCATGAACGTTATGGGAGAAAAACTTGATGAAAGGTATTTTACCTAGCGTCCATCCATGTTCAATGGGAAGCATTACCCACAATGGAAGAACTGCATGGAAATTTTCATTAAAGCGGAAAACTACCAAGTTTGGAGGGTATTTGAACTTGGCGATTTCGAAGTTAGAACAAAAAATGAAAAGGGAGAGCCGCTTATTAAACCCCTTGAAGAATTTGATAAAGATAATTTTATTAAAATGGAGATGAATAATTTGGCTAAAAAGCTACTCCATTGTGGCATTGGTCATCATGACCACAACAGAGTCGTGGGTTGCAAGACCGCAAAGAAAAAGTGGAAACTCTTTTAAATTACTCATGCAGAAACAAGCGAGGTGAAAAGATCGAGATAGACATGCTTATGCATAATTATGAATTATTTCAGATGAAACAAAAGGAGCCTGTTCAAGACATGCTCACTCACTTTTCTAACAACATAAACGAACTTGAGTCACTTGGAAACATTATTACTCCAGAGGAACAAGTTCAAAAAGTTATAAGGAGTCTTCTATAGGATGAGAAGTGGATTGCTAAAGTTACAGCTCTATCGGAGACAAAGGATTTCGCCATATATAATGTGGAGCAACTAGTTGGTTCCTTGATGACCCATGAATCACATCTACTAACTCATGAGACTGAACCTGTAAAACCTAAGGCTCTTGCTCTCAAGATATATTAAGAAGAGTCAGAGACAGACGACGAAGAAGCCGCCATGATTGTGCATTTAAGAAGCTTATGAGAAAGTTAAAAATGAGAATTATTTTTTAAGTATGGAATTGGCAGAGTGGAAAGTCTTTGGTTCCTGAAGGAACATCTTTCTACTAGTACCAGAACAGATTTCGAAAGACTAAAAACTAATTACGAAAATGTTCTAAGTGATAATCTGGTACTTAAGAAGGAAATGGATTCCTCTAGGAACAAAGATCCTAATCCAGTAAGTTGGATACAAAAGTATCAAAATAAAGGAAGAGATGGACTCGATTTCAACTACAAGAAGAAAAGAAAAAGAAAAAAATATGTTGATCTATCAAGCAGTAAAATATGTTCTTACTATGGGAATAGTGGGACACATAGTGGCTAACTGTTCCACCAGGGAAGAATGTATTGAGAGAAATACCTACCTTGTTATGCAAGTATGAAAGACTAAGAACGATTCAAGTCCAACAAAGGAACCCAAGCAATACTGGGTTCCTACCACTGACTAGATGCTTTGGATACAGGCTGAAGTGAGAGGGAACAACCTGTGGTTCCTCGCCAGCAGTTGTTCTAAGCATATGCACAAATAAATCAAAGTTTCTCTCATTCTCAGCTTACCATAGAGGAACAACGACCTACAGAGATAACCTTACAGGTATATAGTAGTTGTTGGTAAGATTGGTAATTCTCCGTCATACTCCATAGATAATGTATTTTTGGTCGAGGGCATAAAGCATAGTTTACTTAGCATTTCTCAGTTTTCTGATAAGGGCAATATAGTGAAGTTTACTAACGAGTCATGTGCTGTAAGCAATGAAAGTACAACAACCAAGATCCTTGAAGGGACACGGAAAGGGAACACCTATATGGTTGACCTGAACCTTGTTCCTGGGAACAACCTTACTTGTTTGAGCTTGATCGAAGAAGATCCTCTACTATGGCATAAGCGTTGTGGTCATGCCAACTTGTCTTTATTACACAAACTAAGTGGGAAAGACTTAGTGGTTAGGTCACCTACAATTAAGTCTACGTCCCATGGTGTTTGTGATCCATGTATAAAAGCCAAACAAGTAAGATCCTCTTTTAAATCTAAGAAAATGGTAAG